>NC_050473.1:4133924-4225887 GCF_013373865.1 Monomorium pharaonis
CAAAGTCGCTCCTCTCGTCGAGTTCTATAAGGACGCAATGTCAAATTCCGGTAAAAGTATAAAAAGTTATTTTTTCCAACCAAAAGTAAGAGATAGAGGGTTGGTTAAGAGGACCAAAGTTGCTTCTCTCGTCAAGTTCTATAAGGACGCAATGTCAAACCCCGGTGAAAGTAAAAAAATTATTTTTTCCAACCAAAAAGTAAGAGATAGAGGGTTGGTCAAGAGGACCAAAGTTGCTCCTCTCGTCGAGTTCTATAAGGGCGCAATGTCAAATCCCGGTGAAAGTAAAAAAAATTATTTTTTTTAACCAAAAAGTAAGAGATAGAGGGTTGGTCAAGAGGACCAATGTTGCTCCTCTCGTCGAGTTCTATAAGGGCGCAATGTCAAATCCCGGTGAAAGAAAAAAAAATTATTTTTTCCAACCAAAAAGTAAGAGATAGAGAGTTGGTCAAGAGAACCAAAGTTGCTCCTCTCGTCGAGTTCTATAAGGATAAAATGTCAAGGGCTGGTGGACAAAAAAAAACTTTAACGAATTGTACAGGCCAAGCGGTAAGAGATACGAGGTTGGCCGAGAGGACCAAAATTGCTCCTCTCGTCGAGTTCTATAAGAAAAAAATGCCAAAGTCCGGTGGACGAATAAAAAAATTTTTAACGAATTGTTCAGGCTAAACGGTAAGAGATACGAGTTTGGGCGATAGGACCAAAATTGCTCCTCTCGTCGAGTGCTATAAGAAGAAAATGCAAAAGTTCAAAAATTATTAGTTTCCAAAATTTTCGAAAATTCAAACGCTTGCGCCGGCCGAACGGTAAGAGATACGAGTTTGGACCAGAGGACCAAAGTTGCTCCTTTCGACGAGATCTACGAGGACCAAGTGTCAAAACGACTATACATATTGTTCCAATCGAGATATGAGCGTTCAAAAATTTCTAGTTTCATAAAACGAATTGTTCCGGGCGCTAGAGCTAAATAATTGACAAACGAACACTGGGGGAGTTTTTGTGGGGGTCCCAGGAATACGTAAAAAATGCTAACTCAAAAAAAAATTCTGCAAAAACCCTTAAACCCTAACACGGTTAGGACTGCCAATCAAACCGCAACAGCCAAATTAAAAATACCCAGAGTCGAAACCCATGTTCAAAGAAGAGAGGTTAAATCTCCAAAAATCAAAGTCGAATATTAAAAAAAAAGTTAAATCTCAAAAACAAGGTCTCAAAAAAAACAGTCGAATATTAAAAAAGGTTAACTCAAAAAAGTTAGATCTGAAAAAAGTTGAGTTTAAAAAAAGTTAGGTTTGAAAAAAGTTGTTTGAAAAAAGTTAAATTTGAAAAAAGTTAGGTTTGAAAAAAGTTAGGTTTGAAAAAAGTTAGGTTTGAAAAAAATTAGGTCTGAAAAAAATTAGGTCTAATAAAAGTTGGGTCTCAAAAAAGTTGGGTCTGAAAAAAGTTGGGTCTCAAAAAAGTTTGGTCTAAAAAAAGTTAGGTTTGAAAAAAGTTGGGTCTGAAAAAAGTTAAGTCTCAAAAAAGTTAGGTTTGAAAAAAGTTAGGTTTGAAAAAAGTTAAATTTGAAAAAATTAGGTTTGAAAAAAGTTGGGTTTCAAAAAAGTTGGGTCTTAAAAAAGTTGGGTCTGAAAAAAGTTGAATCTGAAAAAAGTTGGGTCTCAAAAAAGTTGGGGCTGAAAAAAGTTCGGTCTCAAAAAAGTTGGGTCTGAAAAAAGTTGGATCTGAAAAAAGTTGGGTCTGAAAAAAGTTAAATCTGAAAAAAGTTGGGTCTGAAAAAAGTTGGATCTGAAAAAAGTTGAGTCTGAAAAAAGTTGGGTCTGAAAAAAGTTGGGTCTGAAAAATGTTAAGTCTGAAAAAAGTTGGGTCTGAAAAAAGTTAGGTCTCAAAAAAGTTGGGTCTCAAAAAAGTTGGGTTTAAAAAAAGTTGGGTCTAAAAAAAGTTGGGTCTGAAAAAAGTTGGGTCTGAAAAAAGTTGGGTCTGAAAAAAGTTTGGTCTCAAAAAAGTTAGATTTAAAAAAAGTTAGGTTTGAAAAAAGTTAGATTTGAAAAAAGTTAGGTTTGAAAAAAGTTAGGTTTGAAAAAAGTTAGGTTTAAAAGAGGGTTAAGTTTGAAAAAAGTTAGGTTTGAAAAAAGTTAGGTTTGAAAGAGGGTTAGGTTTGAAAAAAGTTAGGTTTGAAAAAAGTTAGGTTTGAAAGAGGGTTAGGTTTGAAAAAAGTTAGGTTTTAAAAAAGTTAGGTTTGAAAAAAGTTAAATTTGAAAAAAGTTAGGTTTGAAAAAAGTTAGATTTAAAAAAAGTTAGGTTTGAAAAAAGTTAGGTTTGGAAAAAGTTAGGTTTGAAAAAAGTTAGGTTTGAAAAAAATTAGGTCTGAAAAAAATTAGGTCTAAAAAAAGTTGAGTTTCAAAAAAGTTGGGTCTCAAAAAAGTTGAGTCTGAAAAAAATTGGGTCTGAAAAAAGTTGGGTTTGAAAAAAGTTGGGTCTGAAAAAAGTTGGGTCTGAAAAAAGTTAGGTCTGAAAAAAGTTGGGTCTGAAAAAAGTTAAATCTGAATAAAGTTGGGTCTGAAAAAAGTTGAGTCTGAAAAAAGTTGGGTCTGAAAAAAGTTGGGTCTGAAAAAAGTTGCGTTTCAAAAATTTGGGTCTTAAAAAAGTTGGGTTTCAAAAAAGTTAAGTCTCAAAAAAGTTCGGTCTCAAAAAAGTTGGGTCTCAAAAAAGTTAAGTTTGAAAAAAGTTGGGTCTGAAAAAATTGGTTCTGAAAAAGTTAGGTCTAAAAACAGTTAAATATTAAAAACGGTTAGATTTCAAAAAAGTTAAATCTGTCAAAGGTTAGGTTTTAAAACAATTAAATATTGAAAACGGTTAAATCTCACAAAAGTTAATACTGGAAAAAATTAAATCTCAAAAAACAGATCTCAAATATTACAGACAATTAGGTCTCAAAAAAGTTAGGTCTCAAAGAACAGTCAAATATTAAAAAAGGTGAGATTTTAAAAAAGTTAGATCTGAAAAAAGTTAAGTCTCAATTATTAAAGTTTTGTTTGAAAAAATAAGTGTGTACTGAAAAATAAGTTACATCTGCAAAAAACACGTAAGGACTGAAAAATAAAAGTTAGGTCTTAAAAATAAAAGTTTTGTCTGCTCTAAATAAAAGTTAAATTTTGATAATAGAGGTTAGGACAAAAAATAGAGGTTAAAACTAAAAAATAAGTTTTGTTTGCCGAAAATAAAGGTTAGGACTGGATAATAAAGGTTAAGACTGAATAGTAAAGATTAGAACTGAAAAATAAAATTTAAAACTGGACAATAAAAATTAAGACCGAAAAATAAAAATTTTGTCTGCAAAAAATAAAGCTTAGAATTGAGACGTAAAGGTTAAAACTGCAAAGTTTCGTCTGCAAAAAATAAGTTTAAACTGGAAAATAAAAATTTCATCTGCGTGAAAAAAGGTTAGGACTAAAAAATAAAAATTAGATTTTAAAATAAATTTTTTCAAAAAGGTTTTACCAAAAAGGTGTAGGTAGGTAGGTAGGTAGGTAGGTAGGTAAGTAGGTATGTAGGTAGGTAGTTAAGTAGGTAGGTAGGTAGTTAGGTAGGCAGGTAGGTAGGTAGGTAGGTAGGTAGGTAGGTAGGTAGGTAGGTAGGTAGGTAGGTAGGCAGGTAGGTAGGTAGGTAGGTAAATAGGTAGTTAGGTAGGTAGGTAGGTAGGTAGGTAGGTAGGTAGGTAGGTAGGTTGTTAGGTAGGTAGGTAGGTAGATAGGTAGGTAGGTAGGTAGGTAGGTAGTTAGATAGGTATGTAAGTAGGTAGGTAGGTAGGTAGTTAGGTAGGTAGATATGAGAAAAAATATGGGGTGCTTTCCATTTAATGACACAAGTCGACACAAGTGTTGTTCTATCTTTGTTACTCATTGAACATAAAAAAAGATAGAACAATACTTGTGTCGACTTGTGTTACTAAATGGAAAGCACCCATACTTGTCTTACTTTTGGTCTGTTCTTTCTAGTTGCACTGTTGCACCGGTGCAATAAGTTAAAGTAAGACAAGTATATTTTTTCTCATTCTAACTTATTGCACCAGTGCAACAGTGCAGCTAGAAAGAACAGACCAATAAACTTATTGCACCGGTACAACAGTGCAGCTAGAAAGAACAGACCACTGTTCTTTTTAGCTGCACAGGGGCTCGATTCTTGAATTCATTCGCAAGAGAAACGATTCGCAAATTCTGTTCTTGCAGAAAAGTTGGAACCTTATTGGCTATCGTATGACCTTTAACCAATAAACTTGCACTTTTCTGTTGGAGTGGGTATTTGCGCATACATTTCTCTTGCAAATGAATTCAAGAATAGAGCCCCTGGGGCTCGATTCTTGAATTCATTTGCAAGAGAAACGTATTCGCAAATTCTGTTCTTACAGAAAAGTTGAAAATTTATTGGCTATCGTATGATTTTTAACCAATAAACTTGCAACTTTTCTGTTAGAGCGGGTATTTGCGCATACGTTTTCTTGCGAATGAATTCAAGAATCGAGCCCCTGATGCACTGTTGCAATAAGTTAAAGCGAGACAAATATATTTTTTCTTTTTCTAACTTGTTGCACCAGTGCAGTAGTGCAGCGAAAAAGAACATACCAAGAAGAGTTGTTCAAACTGGCCTTTAAGTTGTTATGTATGATAAGATTATTCTTACTTTTTATTATTACATCTTGTCAGTTATTTCTTACAAATTTTAATGATCGATAACTTCAACCTTTCGATTTTATGAAAAGAAAAAGAGTGAAAAATCTAATAATCATACTTTATGATACATTTGATTAATTAAGTGACGAATTACAATTTAGAATAAATGACAACATGCTCTATATATATAATATATATATATATAAAATAATAAACTACATTTAGTACATATTTATAAATTAACCTATTGTAAATAAATACGAAAATTAAGTAAACTTGGAGAAAAAGGTATCACATAACCTAAGCGTGATGGCTTGTCAAATTAAAGGAATAGCAAACATACCAGATGTGGATACTGTAAAAAAATTGCTTTATAGTGACGCTATTAGCAAATGTGAGTTCTGTATTCGATATACGATAAATACAATGATTTATGTATATTGATTTACGAGTTTATTTCTTTCAGTCGAATATATACCAAGTGACGAGTTACCTCTTCGAGACTGTAATATAGCGCTATCATCGGCTGGTGATGTTCTTACAATAGCTTGGAACACAAAAATGATTATATTTGTTTGTAGGTATAAATCTTACGTGATATTATTTATATATATTTTTTGTCAATAATGTGTCATATGTAATCCAAGTTTGTATGACTTGTCACAAAATAAAACGCATGTACATGATGCATGTAAACATATACATATATTTTTTTTTTGCATATACATTTGTATAGATAATATATTTATTTATTTATTTATTTATTTATTTACTTATTTATTACACGTGCAATTATGTGCGCAAACACAAGTATAGTGAATAAAATGTTAAATATGTTGTTTAATATTTGTTAATAGCGAAATGGGACTCACAAGAATTAGACGAGGTAAAGAATAAATTTCACGTAACGTGGCATGGACAAGTAACAGAGGAAGCAAAGTATGTAAAACATTTTCAAATTTTTTGTAGAAATATTTAAATTATAACGAGGACTGTTTTAGTGAATGGGTAACATCGGTGATCTGTTTACCTTTGATATCCTTGGGAAAAGCTGCAGGTCCAGATTGGACGTGTATAGCTGTTGGATATAATACAGGTTTCGTCAGATTCTATACCGAAGTAGGAGAGTGTTAATTTCTTTTCCCTTGCTATATGAATCTTGTTGATTTGTCATATCGTATTCTTTCTTTTTCTTATTTAGACAGGTGCGTTTCTCTTGGGAGAACAAATACATAATGAATCGGTTCTAGGAATAAAGTGTCAGTCGTTTTGCTTACCCAAACATGTCGGGGACGCTGGTTCTAGTGAAGAGATATACGTTTTGTACAACAGTGGTGTTTGTATATTACCAGGATTTTCATTATTTTCAACTTTACGTGCTTGTAGAAATCATTTGGCTAAAGGTATATCGTTGGCTACTGCTTGCCGTATCTCTCGTATAAATTTTTTTATCCAATAATTTTTCAACAGTTCAAGCGAATTGCAATGATTTACCACCAGTTACAAATTTGTCGTACAAGAAATGGACGTTCAAAAATCAAGACGTTGCGAATGATTTAGAAGTGATTGGTACAACGTCGATAAATAGCTTTGATCATTTAATGACAGCTTCGATATGCGGTGGATATAACGCGACGTACAGATCTAGTGCGCCGCAACACAATCTAGTCCTTGCGACGGGAAAACGACCGTTTGTAGGATTTCATTATGCACTGGAAGGTGGTAATGCACCGGTCCTGTCGGATGTTGCCATCGCTATGGCTAGCAAACTAGCTAACGTTATTGGTACTGCTGTGCCGTGAGTGTTTCTCGTACATCGTATAATTCGAGATTCAATAAATTCCAAGTTTGGTTAATTAATTTATTGCGGTAAATTGATTTTTGCTCAGGTGGTTTCGTGGAAATTCCAAGAGTGCAACGTCTGAAGCGTCGTCGAAGGGTACTAGCCACGAATCTATAGAGACAATGACGTGTCGATTTGGTTTGAGCGATATTATGAGAGAAGGCGATTGCGTTGTTTCCAGTCCAAATAAAATGTTTTCGATAATATCGGACGCTATGGGCAGAGTAATTCTCTTGAATAACAAAAAGGGTATCGCTGTAAGAATGTGGAAAGGATATCGCGATGCTCAGTGTGGTTGGATCGAAGTTTCCGAAGAAAGAGATCGTGAAATACGTAGGAATGCTGATAAATCTGGACGTAAAACTTTATTCCGCACCGCTCTTTTTTTAGTCATTTACGCGCCGAAGAAGGGTGTGATAGATATTTGGAGTATACAGCAGGGTCCAAAAATTACTACTTTTACCGCTAGCAAAAATGGACGGTAAATTATAAATTGTTTCGTGTTTTGTCCCCTCACCCTATCTTTTCCCCCCTCTCTCTTTCTCCCCCTTCCCTTCCTCCCTTTAAACTTCTCTCTGTTTTTCTCTCTGTTATCCTGTACTTCAGTCTTGTGTTTGTCTCGCATGAAATCACTGATATATGTTCTTGCAGATTACTATATATTAATTATGGTTTTCTGGGCACGAATGATAATGCCGTTTTATCGAGGAATAAAGCACAACACTCTTGTGTGTTTGTTGATCCACTTGGAGGATTAAAAGAGATTTGTGTTCCATTTCACTTTGCACTTAATAGCAAAAACGGAAAACGCGCACGCGACATACATCTACTTAGGAAACTTAGAACGTTTCTGAGAGAAGAGGAGTTTAATGAAGAGAAATTAATTTTCGAGATTACTAACACTTGTCTTGGTTTAGAAACGAATGAGGTTCGGATACAAACGTTAGAGGTTTTAATGAACAGCAAGCATATTTTACCAGACGCTTTACTGGCTGCGACGAGTTGTTTTGCAGCAAAACTAGGTAAATGCAAAGCGCACATTTTACTCTATACAATGTCCAGTGCTGTTAATGTTTTTTAAATATTTTATAGAAGAAAAAGGACAAAGGAAACAAGCGGGAATGGGAGAAAGGCGACGAGGAAGAAAAGGAGAAGAAGAGCAAAACGAAAAGGAAGAAGAAAAAGAAAGATTGGAGCCTACCCTCGAGATGCTTTGTCAATTGATAATGCAATTACAGCGAATAGTTAAATTTTATAAATATGTCGAGTCTCAACTTGATATACCACCCGAGTGCGGTATTACAACGGTTGATAATACAACGAGTGCTAAAAGTTTATCTTCGATATTATTAACTTCGGAAGAAGAAGTAAGCCGTGTTGTTAAATTGGCTGTGATATTGAACAACATGATAGATGGTAACATTTCAGCAGAAACTAAAGTAAAATTTAGAGATGGAAATGTGTTTTCTGACTTTTTATCGTGCTTCGAATTGGACAAATCGAGATTGATTGAGCTACGAAATGATGTAAAAGAAGAAAATGTACATGAGATTTGTAAGTATATTTTGTGATTTGAAATAGTGAGTTTCTATCATAATTGTATTTGTCGTGTAGTTCGATAAAATGCGATTTGACGTACCTTTTAGCGCGATTGATATATCAAGGAGTGATGTCGTCCGATGATGTGAAAGAGCAATGGCAGCGAGCGGCTAAAGAGAGTAACATTCGACCGTTTATTTTCATGAGACTGGCATTGATATATTGGATGCACAAGGAAGAAGCTACGTTTTCGGAAATCAAATTGAAACGCCTTACGCAGTTGCTGCGTGTTATTTGTTTGTTAACTGGTAAATTATGATCATTGATTACTTAAAATTATCACGTTTTACTTGCACGTAGTTTGCGTATTGAATTAAGTTAACTAAAATCTAACAGATGTGGAAGAGATAAGTGTCGAGTATAATGAGGTTTCTTCATGGTGGAAAAGCGTACGCGCTATTTTGACGGAATCTACGAAACCTTTCAACGCATTTACCGCTGCGTTAGCATGCAGAGCGACTGCTATAGCTCTAGAAAAGTATAAAGAAAAATTGCAAAATGAAAAACGATTTGGTAATAATGAAAACCAAGATGAACAAGATATTAAAAATGGAAATAATCCAACTAAAATAGATGAAATGGAGAGTAAACCGACGAATGATATCACACCGGACGATGAAACGTACAGTTCGATTAGCGAATGGGAAAATGTCAGTAATGACACCTGTCAATTCACATTGTTGATCGGTAATCTTGAGGACGTTGCTATTTTGAATGCCATTATTAGGTGCGTATCGTCAGAATTGTCACGCGTTATAAATGCAAATGTGCGATATGTATTGTCATATCTTTATTACCGAATAATTAACTACTTGATTTAACTCTCTAGTCAGCGAGTTGTATCGGACGAGACGACACGATTTTTTGCCCTGCCATTTACGAGGAGTGACATCTGTTTAGCATCAATCCTCTCTAGAGGAAGAGGTAAACTCCATTAAAGTACGTGATATAAATAGTTACGCTACTCCTTATACTCGTTTCTCTTGAATCTCAGGGTCAGTGTCTGAATTGGTTGCGAAATGGATCAGCACAACTGGTATCAATCCAGCGCGGTTAATCGACACGACCGATGTGGAATTCGATCAGTTGCAATCATCGATAGATAATTATTTGCAACCGACCGATACGCTGAGTGAAGCGACTGCTGTCCAAGTACCTCGACAGGAACGAATAAAACTTGTTTCTTTATCAGTAGAAATCGAAGGCGAAGCAAAAGTCAACGCGACTACGGAAGCGTGCATTTTAGGTAAGCGTGCATATTTTCCACAAGCGATATACGAGTTTTCACTCCATAATTAATAATTGATAGTTTTGATCTTTCTCGTCTCTCTTCTAGACAATATGACCTTGCTTAAACGCCATTTTCCGTACAGTTTAACGAGCAGTGTTTTATTAGCAAATTTATGCTGGGAGTTTGCCATGTCGTGGGATAAAGATGTTACTCAGCTTGACTCCCTCGCAACTGCCTTGACAGTTTTGCGACAAATACCTATGAAGAATATGAGACACGGTAAAGACGGTGATTTTACAACAAACCGTTACTCTAAAATAATACATAAATATTCCGGTGCATACTTTTCTTTGTCTGTTCAACAGGCGTCTGCTGTCTGTTGTGGACGCTTCATATAAAAAAGAGAATGGAAGCGGTGGCCAAACTGATGAACAAACTCGGAAAATTGCCAAAGGAGAGATTATGTATGCAGGACATTGGTTTATCTGATATTCAAGTGACAATGTTTTTACAACATTGTGTTACTTTCTTGGATATATTTCTCGATGTACGTAAAACACAGAAAAATGATGTTAATTATAAAACCGTTGGTAAAAACTAATAATGTTCAGCTACATCGTAAATTATTTGAATTTTAATGACTTACGAGTCAAAATGTATGCTATGTAGGCTGAGATACTCGAACGAGGAGATGGTACGATAATAAAGTCGGAAGAATTGTGGGACGGATGTCTCGGTGGACCGCAAGCGTTTGCCGTGTTAGCTATCTCCCAGACTCCAGCTTGGTACGACTTGATTTTGTTACACGTACAAGTGGCTAATGTCCTATACATGATAGCATGTCTCAATTTGAAAATGTTGAAACCATTAAATAATCTATTCGAATCCGTGGTAAGTGACTATAGTGACTCCGATAATTCATATACAAGCGTTCGTATACAGATTTAATAGTAATTTGTTCTTTTCACGTATGCGCAGGTACAGCCCTATCTCTTTCAAGACATAACGGACAAAGTGTTGCTGACGTGGTACCGAGACGACAAGAGAGATAACATACGTACAGAATTTTTATGTAAAATAATCACAGCATCAATGGAATTTATTCATCGAGAGACCACCGACGGGGTGACAATTAGTTCGACACAGGCTATCTCGTGGATGAGCAAGTGTCAAACGTTAGCATCTATCTGGAAAATTAATAACGACGAATTAAGAATACACCAAACCTGTCAACTGTACATAAACGGTTTTGATCGTTTAGCCGAAGAGGTAGATATATAATAAATTTATTTATTAATTACTTTTGTGTGCTTGCATGCGTAGATGTTGCAGACGAGACATATGTACACACACACACACACACACACACACACACACACACACACACACACACACCGCGCGCATGCGCGCACACATACGTATACAAAATACAAATGCTTACAATTATACCACGTGATACGTCTACATCTACTCTATTCTTATATCTATTAAAAATATACATATTAAAATAATACATGTAGGTAACTACAGCGGTAACCGATATTGAACGCTTGGCTGCGAACTTATTGCCTATAGCTGGAAGAAGAATGATGTCATATCTCTCAAAAACGCCTAATCTTCTGGAAGAAATGTCACGAATGAGTCCAGCGCTTACGAGATACTTGGAAAGCCTGGTAAGTGCGATGCAAATCTGTTGTACTTAACATTCTAACATTTTCGACCTTCCTGATCTTTCGCTCAATTTCGTTTGTAGAATATACCTGAAATAGTGTGTACAAATTGTTCGAATGCCGATACTATGGAGTTGATTCGACGAGTATCTATGCATCTATCTAAGACGCACTGTGATTATCATATTATAGTTTTAATGTTAGACGCAACATTTATTTATGAGGATAACAACTAACTTCAGATTTTGTAAACTAAGTCCTGTAATATCATGGAGCAAAAAATTAAAAATAGAAAAATTTTATCGAGCTGTACGACAGCTGTGTATTAACATAATACGGAGGAGAACACACTTGAAGCCTTTATTTTCTATCAATGAAAAAGTGATAGTATTGACGTCTGCACGTGATGATACAAAAGTTAATGATAATTGAATTGCTAAGTCGTAAATAATGAAATTATTATGTACTTTTCGATATGTATTATAGATTATTTAAATCGAAACGGAATTACGAGCTATTTCAAGTTGCAATTACAATCTCTACACTCTCTGATTCAAGGACTGCAATTGGGTACCTATAACTATATAATACTTAATTGACGTACTATTATATCACAGGACATTAGTTGATCTTGTTCTAAAATGTATGTATACATAGTTTATTTGAACATACGATATATGTATAATTTTTTTTATCTATGTGGAAAGTCATTGAGTTTAAATATTCCATATTTTTCCATAAATATCCCAATTATCATATGTAATCAGATGTAAAATATTTCTTTCGGATATATATTTCGTTATGAGTAACAATCTTTTAATAGTTTTTTTTTAGGGATAATTTTTATTAAAAATACCCATTGTTGTGTCTGAACCGAATGTACGCGAATAAAACAGAAATAAAATAAAATATACTGGCGCGTATTTTATATATATTTGTCGCACGACTATTCCGAATGTCATGACGTTATAATCAAATTCCATTGTAATTTACATTCTATACCGCATGCGAATCAAATAATTTGCAATTAATATTAGAATTTAATGCAACGATAAACATATACATTCAGTTATGCGCTGTACAAATACTCTTAAAAACGAATGACAAAACCTTGATATTGTTGCCTTGTAACAGTTTCCCAATTTGTAAACTCGCAATGATGTATCTCACTACCTGGACTGCCCACTGACGTTAACCATTGTGCCCTGGGGATTAGATTTATTATATATTAAAGCTACACTAGAAAGCTGATGTAATACTGATTGTGAGATAATAAGACTGATTAAGTGTTATCGGTAAACGAATCGCGCGCACTGCTGAATCTTGCGTGGAAAGACGGAAAGCATGTGTTATTTTTCAAAATGTACATACAACAGTCTATACTTTTGTACATTTTATGATTAATGGACGAAAAATTGAATGGTAGTCAATTTCAAGTTTAAGAAGGCCATGCAAATATTTGACGTGATGCCAGTTGCCAATTGCGTCGTTGACATCGTTATTTGTCGTTACCAAACAACGTCGTTGACCAAGTGTGCGTTCTGTGTACGAATGCATTTGCCGCTGATGCTTCACACGCTCAAAAATTATAATTAGCGACTAATTAGACCGAGTACGGATATTTTTACGCAAAGTTGTTCAAGTATCTTTATTAATACATCGTTATAATTATACTCTAACTTGACTAGCGATGTTAAATCGCCTCGGGCATATTTTTGGAATAATTTTTGCAATTTTAAGGTACTCGGCTCTCGAGATACGAGGGACGATACGATCTTGTTTATTGTTTACGTAATCACGATGGAAAAAATAAATCGATAACTTCTTAATTCGATCTAAATCACATATTTCGTATAACAACATTAAAGTATTTCTTACATTTATTTTCAACCAACCCTGCGATTCTTCCTCCAAGAGCAAATGCATTCTATCTCGCTCTCTTGTTCTTCGCGATATTATATTACTTGTTATTCATATAGCAAATAAACTTTAAGATTTAGCTCGATTTAGCTTTCCATTAAATCGGGATCTTTTAAGAAATTGGAAATCGCTCCTTGTGTAAGATGACCTGTACTCTTCGTTGCACCACGTCGGTACGTAGAGCTGTAGCAATCGTCGGCGAAGGAAAGAGATGATACGTCGCTATGTCATTATTTCATTAAATCGTTATTAAAGTCAGTTTTCGACATATACCGCTTGTTGCATGGCAATTGTTAGTCAAGGCCACAAGTACACTCGAGGAACTGTACATACGCGAGTAGGTATGTAAATGTGGTTGTACTTTATTAATATATTAAAATTAAAACTGATAACGTTTTTCCAAATTGAATAGTCTCGCTATTCCGCATCGACATAGTCATTGGACAGATTGGATATTGGACAGATTTAGTTTCAAAACTTACATCTGATCGACAAGCGCTCGAGATCCTTGCATCTTTCCGAGAATCGTGCCAGTTTTACTATTTTTCACCCAACCACAGATTTTCAATTGCAGGCATATATCCCTCACGTATTTGGGAAAATATACACCTGCAATTTCGTTGAAGAATTTTTCATTTTTACTAATGAAATACTAATTAAATACATACTTGTACAAAACATACACATCGCTCGCATTCGCTACAACGACAACTTGAAAATTACCATTTTGTAAGTTTCTTACAAAAAAATTCTGATGAAAATTCAACACACTGAATAAGTCAATACTTTTATGCATAATTTATCTATATCAATAATTATACCAAAATCGCATAAAAAAATAATATTACAACATTTTTTATGATTAAATTCGAAGGATTTAAACTAGTAAATCTTGTTTTTTTAAGTTATTGTCAATTGTTGAAGAAAATATATCACTGTCACTACTATATTTATATTACTTATTGATACACATATCGAACACGCAAGACTGACTTTATTAAATGCGACAAATGTCAAATATACCTTTTCAATCCAACGTAAATATGCAACTATATACGATATATTTAAGATAGGTAAGCGACACCGTTATATGTATAAGATTATAAGTAGAGGGGAAAGAGTAGACACGTTTATTACATTTCCACTGATATGGATCAATTTTAATCTCGACTTACGCTTTATCTTTTTAAGAATTTAAAAAAAGATAAAGAGTAAGTTAAAATCGAGATTAAATTAAGTTAATCTACATTGATGGAAATGATCATTAATGTCAACGAAACTTGACGATCGACGTGTTATAGAGAAAAATTAGAAATTGAGACACACTAACGTACGAAATTGCGGAAAATTTAAAAAAACGCAAAAGGAAAACAATGTTTGCCGTCTATCTATATAGATTATAAATTGTAAATTATGGATAGTTTAGAATCATGTCAGCATATTATTGCGTATTGTGTTACATCTATGAAGACTCTTCCGTTCACACCTCTTCGTATTATATGTGTTGAGCCGAGTTGAGCCGTGGAAATAAATAAATTTTTAAAGAAAGATGCCAACGCTGCTATCGCTGATTGCGTCGGTGTATCTAATAAGAGACAAAGTATCTCTTTTCAATTTTTAAAACTAAAAAGAAATAAGGAATAAATTAAATCGAGATCAAAGTTAATCCACATTAATGGAAATGAATGTAAATGTACTACAGATAAACTTGCTTACTTTTTTCCCCTCTACGCGAGAAATAACGTTACGTATATTTGCTTCTTACAAGGAATATCGAAGATGAAACGGTACAATTGTGCAAATCGACTATTTGTTGTAAGAGATGTAGGAGATTAATGAATGGCATCATAGCTTAGCCAGCCTGACACAGGTGAGTCGTGACGTATAAATGTGATATACGACAGTACTCACCTTGCACTTTTCCGAAAACCTCAAACTCTACGGACACTAAAGGTTCTTGGCAGAGGGGATCATCCACCGCCGCCATCCTAAGACTGAATGAAAACGGAAAAGTTTGCGTCGTCGATATTTATCTTGTTCAAGAAACTTCTCTTCAAGGAGATTGAGGTAGAATGCACGAATGACAAAGAGATCTGAGTACAGAGTCCAGTTGGACACTCGTTCTCGTTCTAGAGATGCTTCGCTCTCGCTTTTTCTGGCCACGATTCACCTCGCTGGCTGATTCTTGTCGCGCCGCATCGCGCCGTACCTCCCCAAATAGATCACCCCACCATATTGACATTGATTCAAACGTGATCGATTCAAAATCGCGATCTGATCCTTTTGAAACACTAGTTTTTCAAACATTAAGAGAAACGAAAATATTTCTTCATATTCGATATACGATTATGTCGTATTCATATACTTTGTGGTCATATGTCGCACGAGAGAACATTTTTACAAATACTTTTTATACGGAGAGAGAGAGAGAGAGAGAGAGAGAGAGAGAGAGAGAGAGAGAGAATTATACGCTCAAAATATTATCGCTTCATCTATGATGATAGTGATATACGGAATGATTGTTGAATAACAACGTTGAAACATAAATACAAAAGAGAAACGAATAGCCAATAAAACATTATCTCTACTCCCTGGTCCTCGTCACAAGGGAGTTGTTCATTGTGAAAACATTAAATATAGGCCAGGTGGCCCCAGGAGAGGAAGGAGGCAAAAGCATTTATCGTCGAACTAAGCACTTCCCATCGTGATTACCGCCTATTGTCCCGTCATTACGTCCCACACACGCAGCTAATTAGTTATTAGTACGCTATGACGTAATAATTGCTGAGCACAAGAGTGAAAACTACGGGGTGTACAGGATACGAGGGAAATTACATTGGAACGATCTTGTTCAATTTATCACCGTTGTTATCCAAGGTTCTACCCGATGCTAAATTCTGTGATCGGGACGATTCTTCCAAATTATCGACAACAAGCATCTTTTTCAAACAGTAACGAAGCAAGTAACGATTCTAGAACAGGACTACCTCTAACGTTTTACAATTATTCACACTCGCTGAACTCTGTTCTATGGAGATCTCATGGAAAAAATCAAAACGCCATTGGCGATGAAGTTTTAATTTTCATGGGATTAAATTCGTTGTCGTATTATATTAAAATTACGATCAATTGCCAAATGCAAATCATGACTTCATGATTCCAATCAACGAAACGTGTATGTCTCCGTTTATTTTAATTGTACTTTTTATATTTGATTCATTTAATCTTTCTCCCTCTAAAAATTAAATATACCTGTATATTCGTTTCACGTAATGTGCGGGGAAACTAAACGGAACTTAAACTAAACAGACTTTGTAATGTTCAATGGTTATTGCAGTTGCACTAGAAAAAGTGAATAAATAAATATCGAATACATACGAGCAACAATTATTAATACTTATTTATTCGACAAGTTCCCATTTCCTCCTCCACCCCGTCATTTTCTCTCTATTTTCTATAGAGATATAGATATGTACATATATGCATACATACGTACACACTCTCGTGTATATGTACAGTATACGCGCGTTAGACTGGATAGAATCAACTATACAAATAAATTTTATGGATAAAACACTCAACGGCAGCATTAATTTCTACAAATTCTTAACTTTCATTACCTCAATAGCTCATAAATGTCAATTACTTATGTATCGTATATTACTGTTTTGCATTGCAAAGTTCGCAATAATGTTTTATTTGTGATCACGTACACAATCTTGTCGCAAACATATCATTCACTTGATACGTTCATTCACAGCCATACATCTTCCCCAACCGTATTTTTCTCTTTGCTCTATGTGTTATCGCTCTGTGTTATCGGAAATGTATGTTTTATAACTATTCTTAAATCGATAATCGACGTGCTAATCGCGCAAAGTAGCACCTTGATTTTCCATATATTAAGTATGCGCTATTCAATTTCTCCTTCCCCTAAACGCAAAGACTGGATTTAATCTTTAAATCCTTCATCTTTCGCTATCGACTGCGCCACTCGAATTACGCGAACCTTGATTTTTCCTAGCGTGAAAAACAAAAGCCTCTACAGAAATCTAACGATATATCTATTTTGTAATAAAACATATTGATTTTTAATACTGAAACGTTTAATAAAGAAATTCAAGAGCGCGATACGAGACTTACCATAAAATAGCGCGATCGAGTGGCGCTCGTCATAGTCTCATAAATCCCGATTTCAGTTTCGATTGCTATTACCAGGCACGTTCCAGAAGAGATCGTAAACTTACAGATTGGCCAAGAATCGTTCGATCTCGAAAAATTCGTCTTGTCGAAAAAGATTTCTCGATCGCGCATGATTTTTTCATCCGACATATTGACTTATTTCTCTTTCTTTCTCACATGGATATTCGCATTTATATAAATCAAAATTGATTTCTCGTATCGTATCTATGCAAGAGAATCCACATTCGCAGATATAATCGACACTGTCGTGGTATTATTTGGTAAAAGGGTCCCATTTTCACCATCCTTCTCATTTACATCGGTATGACCGATGAAATCTTGGGAGGCTACCAACAGTTTCTGCCGTCGTGCTTGCTTCTTTTCGCGTTCGATCTGATACAAAATAAGCGAAATAACACAGTGTTAGACAAAGCACTGATTAA
Organism: Monomorium pharaonis; assembly: GCF_013373865.1. NCBI lineage: Eukaryota > Metazoa > Arthropoda > Insecta > Hymenoptera > Formicidae > Monomorium > Monomorium pharaonis. The sequence goes on from NC_050473.1 coordinate 4,151,480, forward strand.
ATCGTTCCATTCAGCTTTTTTAGAAATTTGATTTGATAAGTTTTATTTGATGATTAATAAAATAATCGAATTTTTTTTTACTTATACAAACCTTAAAGAATAATCGAAGGTAGTGACATGGAAACACGACACACTGTCCTTTCTCTTCTTCGGCATCAATATAAACGCCACGAACTAGAATGGTATTGCTACAATTAAGAAGGACCAGAAAAACAAAACAGCCAACGTGAGTGATCCAGCAAGACAATTCCAGATTGTCCGGCAGCAGCCACAGATCGAGCGCGTTCCATATACCGCGCCAGACGTTCACGGTCCCCAAAAAACTCAAAAACAAAAAGGCATCCGCAACCATCAAGCGAATAAGACCCTGAAGACGCGCGCAGATATATCGCATCAACGGTTGTAGACAAAACGTCACGGCCACTATAAAATACCCGATAGCCTGAAATTTGATAATGTTACTTTTACTTCTCTCTCTCTCTCTCTCTCTCTCTCTCTCTCTCTCTCTCTCTCTCTCTCTCTCTCTCTCTCTCTCTCTTTCTCTCTCTCCTCCTTTCTCCTCGTTTAATTGTACAGGAAAGAGAATTTGTACGTTACAAATATGTTTAAAAGATGAGAATTCTCACTTTTTTCTTCTCTTTAACAATACTAGCTAAATCTCAAAAATGTTACAAACATTAACAAAATGCAAAGAACATCATTAATCTGCATTAACAAATTTAGATCAATAAAAATTTAATAAACGATATTCTTAAAAACTAATGACCGATAATTTTTTTATCGTATATAATTTAAGCACAGTCGTGCTAATGGCAATAATATGACATATGTAACGAATCACAGATAACGTGAAATATTACATGTGCATACACCGACAATTGTGCCATGTGCCGCGGCAATCATGCAATTGGCGAATATTCAATTATATAATCCAACTACCGGGCGTGTGTAGTACCATAGTGCAGCGCATTAGGTACGTCGTATGCCTGTAATGTAAAATTCGCAATTTCGAACGGATTTAAAAGTTAAGAACGAACAAATAAATGAATATGAATGAATGAACGAACGAACGAACGAACGAACGAACGAACGAACGAACGAACGAACGAATGGAGTGAATGTGTGTGTGTGTGTGTGTGTGTGTGTGTGTGTATGTGTGTGTGTGTGTGTGTGTGTGTGTGTCTGTGTGTGTGTGTGTGTGTGTGTTATATGGGAAAGAAAAATAAAAGAAATATGAATGTTCTTTAAACTTTTCATTATTATTATCAAAGCTTCCTATCCTATTGAGAGATATCAGTTTCTTTTATTTTAGCCGACTTTTAATTTTTATCACATGACACAAGTCTCGTTTAATTTAATTCACGTTTTTCACGTAGTAACTCGACGGTATCAAGTACCTGCAGATTATTTCGTACGTTAATGATATCAGATAGTGCGTTCAAAATTTTCCGCTTATGAATCAAAATGCTTAAATTACCTAATCAAATCATAATGGTTAGGTAACACATCTTTAAGATGCAATTCTTGTTATCGCTCACAAGTTTGTTTGACGTTAAATGTAAAAATATCTGTCTTGAGACTACATTTTAACTGCAACTATTAATTCTTATCACCGTGACTCGTGTTATTGTCTTCGCTCCATTTTCATCTATATTTGTTTTCATCTGTATATAATTATTACTATATTCTGTTTCTTTTTTTTGTTACCATTACACAGAGTTTAGTAGAATCCTCTTAATAAATAATGAAATAATACGATAATGTTTATGGAATGGTATTGAACGGCACACGGCTCGATACGAAACACGAATAGTACAGAAATAAGATTTGAAGAAATAAAGAAAAAAAATAAAGAATACAATAAAATAAGATATAAAATTTTGTTGTGCCTATTTTTTTAGTTGAAGAAACGCGGTCATGTGCAAATTTGCGTATACGCGGAAACAATATAATTACATATATAATGCAAAAAATAATTAAATCATAAATCGTCTTAGGAAGAGATACTGAACATCGCGTTGATCGTCGATACAAAAGACGAGAGGCGAGATGCTTATATTTACCAGTGAACCAATGGCAGAATACTCGGCATTTTCTGGAAACAGGTATATGTCGAACAAGATCCAAACTCCTCTCCAAACGAAGACAACCAACGTGCCCACGACACCGACACTGAAGGCGCAATCCAGTAAGTACAGCGACCAGTCCCTCGTATTCTGTAACCGCACGTGATAGATATTGCGATATCTATTAACATTACAAATAACACACGAGTAGTATAGTAGTATAATTATTTTATAACAGATCATGTAAATAGCATTACAATATTTAAAATTTAGTGATGAGAAAAATACTGAACGATATATCAGAATACAATTTCTCATATGACAACGTATTAACGGCTAAGAAAGTACATAAAATGTCAATGCAAAAATGATATCTTATCTCAAGCTATTCTCTTCCATCGCTAACGCAGCACAAGTATTTGTGAAAAAGGAATGATGCAAAGTAAAAACTTTCAATCGCGATATTACAAAGGTGTAGACTCTCCAGTTTAAAGATGGTAAATGGTATTAACATTTTTTTCATTAAACAGAGGACGGGGAGAGAAAGAAAGACAGAAAGAGAGAAAGAGAGAATAAGGGGAAAATGAAAAACGACCTTAAAATTACATTTCTATTAAAATAAACGATAATGTACATATGATATAGTCTGATTGCAATGGTAGAGAAAAAGCAACATCGAATTACACTTGACAACAATTTTTGTATACGTAAACGTACAATAACTGACAATCGTGTCAATATTTCCTAAAGGTATTCGGTCGTGTAACATAATCTTTTTTTGCAACATCGTCGACATTTACGATCATAATAATTATTTTAACGCGGCAATAAATAAATAGAAAATGATTATAAGCGCGTATCAAATGCGATTAATCAAACGACAAATCAATTAGCGTACATGCACATACACGTTGCGCTAATGCGCATGTAAACTGTACAGGCGCAATAGTGGTTAACGATCGGGGGAACTTAGCCGGAAACTGCGCTTATACACACCGATAACGTGAGCTTGGACGACGCGTGTAAATGAGCTACATACCATCCATGTAATGCGCGATTTACAATTTAACATACGATTTATGATTTACGACGCGTTTTCGATTTAGTAAATTCAATTGCTGGGATGGGAAATGCACCTGGAAACAAAAAATGCAAAAGAAAACCCGATAAACCTGTCTATCTATTGATGTTGAGAGAAAGGTGTCACGTGTTTTTGTTTTGCTTTTAATGCGAATCTTCTAGATATACAAGTATTTGACTTTTAACGCGAATCCTTCAGATGCGCCATCTTTTTTCACATCTCCTTGATCACATATCTCAACTGACAAATTTTCCTCAATAAAAAAAAAAAACTCGTGATAAAGTACTGTGTATGTTACTTAAACTTGAGAAAATCGCTAAGTATTCTTTACATTTTCAAATTCCTATTACATCATTCTCTCTAGTGCTTGTATTATCACGCGAGATTCTCGCATAGCTGTCGCATTTGTCACAATGAAATTGAATATGATCAATTATCAAAGACCAATCAAACGACTCTTGTGTAATTTAATCATTAATATATTGAGACAATACTCAAATGTTACTGGCAAGTTTGCCAGCACAATAATTAATTGGTGGTATGCTTTTTACATGGCACAAAGCGTGAATATTCAAAGGATAAACGGGCATGTCCTCGATTGAACCTCGCGGTAAAAAAAAAGAAATTTAGTGATTGAGCCGAATACGAGTACTTACGTTAACGCGAAACATAGTCTGCACTTGAAAGTAACCCGGACACGAGTCGAGAACGAGGGAGAAGGGTGGCGCGGATACGTTGCGGACAGCGCGCATAATACCAAGCGCGAGAAGACTAACGATGGTCGTAGCGGAGACGGTGCCAGGCGTCAGCTCTGTATAGATGTCCAAGGCCTTCCAGGCACCACGCCAGGCGTTTACGCAGCAGAAGCCGAAAACGCCGGTGTAAAATCGCGAGCCGAGATAATAGGACAGCCGATGCTTATCCGGATGCAGAACGTCATCCAGACCGTGCTGTAACACGCTAAAGGCAAAGAGGCCGGTGAAACCGATCGTGATCGACGCGAAACTGCTCAACACCGGCTCGTCCGGATAGACGTAGAAATCGCTGAGCTCCCAAGTGCCGCGCCAATAACCGACTACCGCCGGCGCAGCTACGAGCGCGGAGAATATCGTGTCCAGGATCGTCAAGATGGCATAGTGTAGACGATTTGACGATCTGGCTCTGTCTAAACTCTCAGTCATCCTGGCACCAGCTGCCGCATGCAGCTCAACCATTCTTACCCAATCCGAATTGAATTTAGTAGTCACGCCGTCGTCGCCGCCACCGCCGCTCGTCATTACGCATCGTTCGTCCCATCGAAATTACTATAAGTGAATATTTTCCCTTCTAGGAGACGCACGACTTGAAATCAACTTGAAGAAATTGCCGGTGATCCTAAACATTTAGGCACGAACGTCGCGATATTCATTTCTCGGGCTATGGAATCGATTTTTCATTTAATTCGCCTCCTGTTTATCAAGACTAGTTTTCATCATCGACGCCCTCGTCCTCGTCGCCGTCGTCGTGACATCCTTTATCTAGGAAGAAATGATGGCATATCTTCTCTCGTACTCGTTGTATTCCCTCGGATCAGTTTACAAACCAACTTTTTTAAAGCCACTCTCAGAAAGCGTAAACTCGATGAGTCAATGACGCTCGTCGAAGTTTGTTCCAGTAGTGAATTGGATCATGGCGTTCTCTTCCAATATGATCCAAACTTGTGGTATCGCACAATCTAATCTTGATATTCGTCGAAGCGGATGTTAGGAAGATCAAACGGAAAAGATGAAAGATGTAAAGGAGTTGACTTTGTGTCGCATTTATCTTTGGTTCGAACGCTTTTAGGACCGACGAACTCAATCGAACAAACTCGATCGGCGGTCGAGAAGCGGTCGGGGTGACTACTGACTTGTCTTCGGTACAAGCGTTATCTTTTATTAACCGTTAACCGCTAAACTCGCGAATCAGCACTATCGCATTATCACGAACAACGTCGTCGCTCACCCGGCACGGAGGATAGTACCCGCGCGCGGTATGCTCTCCTTTCCTCCCTCGTTCTCTTCTACGCTGACGATCCCCACCTACGTATACATACGTATACGTATGCGTTATAATCGCCTCGTTCCATCGTGTATCGCGGTGCTATCACCGATTAGAACGATCGGTGGCAGCCGATGACAGCCACGCGCGTTTCTGCGCGAATACGCAATTCCAAGACGATTCGGTAGCGCGCTTCGGTCTTTCAGTTGACCGAATCGTTGTCGAATCTGATTATCACGAGTTCTTTTAACTTCTGATGTACCTCGGCGCATTTTTCTCCATCATTTTAAATTTAATCCAAAAAAGTTGAGGGAGAATCGTCACCTTGGCAATATGTACTTCAACAAAGAAATTATGTATGTAGTTTATTTTTTCCTTTTTCTCCTCTAAACTACAAATATGCTTTACGGAAGAAATGCTATGTAAGTACGCGATGTCAAATTACGCATATCGTGCTGCTGTTGAAAGCGACAAACGTGAGATCAACATGCGGGTAGAAAAATCTGAAAGAAAACATAAGAATGTTTATATATTTGCCACGAATAAAAGAGAATGTTTAAAAAGATGCATTTTAAGTTAAATTAACGACAGTCGACGGTCAAGGAAAAATGATTACAAGAATAGTCTTATATTTTATCATTAAACTGCGGTAGAGACAGAGCAGAATCATTCAACTACAATGGCATAATTTTTTATCACCTTGATGTTATTCTTTTTCTTGTCTTCCATTCATTTAATCATTGATGTATATTCATTTATTTAACCATTGACGCTTTAGCCAAAATAATCGCTAATCGACTCCTTTTTGTATGTCAATCAAGCTTAGGTTACAACATCTTGTCATCTTCGTCCCTTAATTCGTCCCCGTGGGCTTCGTCAGGGTCAAATGAAGATTCATTCATTGCAAAGTATAATACGGAAGATATTGAAAAAAAAATATATATAGAATATTTTGCTTCATAAACGTTTATCTGAAATTATTCATCTCTATATCTTGTAATTATTGTTTTCTAACAATAAATAGATAATGGAAAACATCTTAAATATATTAATCCACTGTAAGACTACATAACAAGTCTGACTCGTTAGCATATATGTATGTGTTCAAATACAGAAAACAGTCAGTTAGATTAATTAAAAATCTTCTGCTATACGATGAATTACTTTCTTCTTTCTTTATCTTTCCTTATATTTAGCAATGATACTTGTAATTCGTTATCGAAAACTTTTGATAAAGAAGTAACAGTTGCGTCTAAATTTCATAGATAAAATCACTACTTGCGTATTAAACGATTGTTACAAACGATTGATAATTTGTGTCAAATACGATAAAAAAACGGATAACACTTCTTTTGTAGATAAGGAACGTTGATTTTGCGTCTATATGCAATCATAGCGCCTGCGTATCTTTCTATTATCAATGCACGATAATCGGTAAGATCATTTCATAAACTTCCGGGGAAAACCAATGCAACATCGTTATGGTCTTTCTATTTACAATCTAGCAACAATTGCTTTCTGTTATATTGCAATTATTTATTTCTTTGCATTTTTTTTCTTTCATAATTTTTAATCGTTTTAAAATACCCTTTGATGTAAATATAAAGAATAAACTTTTAAAATATGCAACAAATTTTGTTTGTATTTAGTTAAAAAATTTTAAGTAAGTAATACTAAAGAAACGATTCAACGATTCATAATTGAATTGGAGAATAAAGAAGGATCGGGAAAAATATATGCTCGATTGCACATTAAGGAATAAAATCAAAGTAAACGTAAAATATATTTGCGCAATTATTGAACGAACTATGATTTTATCAGTCTAATACGATAGCTACGCAAAAATTCGATAAGAACGACTGACTTTTAAAAACGACTAAATCTTCCTCAGCGTCGTTCGAGATGACTCTTGTGATAACGTTTAAAAAAGAAATCTCTTTTACAACCTGTAGAAAACAAACGAGTAATCCTATTGTTACTCTCATCGTACTCGTGACGTCGCATATAGAGAGACGGCTGCTTCGCCAAAATAAAGCGACACAATCAAGTTTATATCACAATCCGAGTACGCGTTTGTACTACAACGTTACGATCGAGAAAGTATGGTAGGAAATACAAGTATTTTATTTTCCCATATATGAATTGATTAATCAAGATAACAAACTTAAAATTAAACAAGCGCGTACGAGTACGCTCCATGTACCATATAATCGTTAAATACCATTTGGCAATTGAGTACAGGGTCGGCTCGACTCCAGAAGAAGAAGAAGAAGAAGAAGAAGCGACTGTCACGAAGTGCATACAATTGACTGTTGTCGAATTGACGTAAGAGTAAGTCTACAAAAACATATAAGAAAATAAGGCCAGAAAAATAAATTCGAAACGCAAAATTTCCAAGACTCGATAAACAAACCCCTCTGAGATTCACATATTTGTAGCAGCCTGTGTGTTAATCGACACTTCACATAGATTATATTATAAGCAGCTCTCAGTTTGTACGATGTTCAATGAAGTCCAATCATTTAAATTCCAAACAAGTGCCTAATTTAATCGTACATTGGCCTCTTTTCACACAAACGTATTTGTATAAACGCTTATAATTATAATTACATTCATATATAACTATAATTAGACATGTAAATGTTATATGTATTGTCCTTATATTAACAAACGTGACAGATCGAGCCCGGATTAAGGAGGGAGGGGGGCTAAGGGGGACTATAGCCCCGTTTGTTAGAGGGTCTCACCCGAGCTATTCAAGAATATTTTTCATTTTCGTCAAAGGGCCTCAATGGAGTCAATAGCCTCGAGCCTCAAAATACCTTAATCCAGTCCTGCGTCGGACATACGTGGATCAGTAATGTGTATCTTAACAAAAATAAGAAACTAGATTGTCTAATACTTAACACTTACCATGTTATATCTAGTAGGAAACTGAAAAATGTAACTCGGCGTGTCAATGAAGATTATCAATGGAGTGGCTATCAAGTTTCGAACAGAACGTAAAATCGCCAAACACATCAATAGCGAACATGTCAAAGACATCATTATCCTAAAAGAAGACATTGTGACAATTAATAAACATAATTGATACATGAAGCAGCTTCGCTGTAAGAAAATATTTTCTCTCTCTACTTTGGCCCGTTAATGTGAAAATGCCTCAGTGCGAAAAATATTGCACTTATGTCAAAATGTCGAATGTCACCATGGACAACAACCAATTGCACTTACCACATGTGCATAAATAGATAATTATCAATGATGATCCAGCCACCTCGCCAATGCGCGATACATGCCACTCCAAAGGTGTAAGTATATAGGATTCGTAACATTCGATATGACAGTCGTTTTCGCCAACTTGATTTCGCCCACTTCTTCACATAGACGTTGTGAAGTTGATCTTTGAAAACGGTGTACGCTATGTGCAAAGCTGCACCGAATATAAAACAAAACCAGCTGGGAAACCTGTTTAACAAAATCGTTTAATGCATACATATAATCCTAAATCTTGCTAAGAAACAATATAAAAACGCAACATTTAACTGCCATCCGCAAATCGAAAAATATACAGATAGATTCTTGTCATGTGTCGATAAATCATCGAAATTATGGGAATTGATTGTATCTCTTTGAGACTGAGACTCTACAACTCTTGTATTGGTAAACTTTCGGAATTTGTCGTCAACCATCATCATTGGTCATATAGCATATCGTCATACCACATAATAAAATAAAATACGTGAAACTCATTCATCGTTTGCGTTGATTGATAACTCGCATCATATCGTCGCTCTTGATGAATCCAAAACATTCGCGATTCGTATATATCGGCGTACATTTTTTTTATTATACCTAATTATTATAGGATTAGATATTCCGTAGAACGCGATAAAATGTAGTCGTATTCGCAAATTCGAATTTTGTCTCGATAATTACTCACTTCTGGCATTATCATAACTGAATAAACACTTTATTTCTGATCATGAGAAGGATTAATCTTAAGATTATCTCTTCCTGCAGTAGTCACACGCTAATCTCACGATTACTGACGATTATTCCAATCAACCCCCGTTATTTTTTGTTACTCACAATTCCGAATGATGATCCATGCTTGTCCATACACCTCTCCAAAAGCCGATTGTTAAAGGAGCAACGATACTCGTGGAGATGAACGTATCGAGTAAAGAAAGTGTTACTTTCTTGCTTCTCGATCGATTTGAATTTTCTGACGAATCTTGGGATTTAAATACTTGATTCAAGACCTCCAAATAACTAAGCTTTCCACAACATATATATTTTTTCTCCTACAATATTGTTGATGCAAAATTAATTAAAGGTTATAATATAGATGAAAACAGATCTTAGATGATACAATAACATATGATATATATATATATATATATATATATATATATATATAATATATAAGTTATAATAATTGCAAATTTGCTACGTGTCTCGAAACTTTCTACAAATCTATCAATAAAACTGAAATGCTGAACGAGTTGAAAATTGCAGAAGTAAGATTACATTTAATTACATCTAATTTTTTAAATGTTAGGCTCGAAACATCCCGGGCAGCAGTATGTCCAAACTCGAGTACATTTTTAATTAAAAGATGTCTAAAGGTGCCTTTTCACGCTGACGCTTGACGCTCATTTTCAGCGTCAAAAGACATCACGTGACTAAAAATGACGAATGGCTATCTTTATTTTCAGTCACGTGATATCTTTTGACGCTGAAAATGAGCGTCAAGCGTCAGCGTGAAAAGGCACCTTAAAAGACGTCTCGATTTTAGACATTGTGTACACTGAGATAGGCTACATAGGCTGCGTTTCGATATTCACTGCCAGTACTGAAATTCTACAGTGTATGGCTGGTATTCATAGTCGAATCTTATTTCAAGATCGTCTCAAGCAATATCTTAAGATGCTAATACAGCTCTGTGATTGGCTGATGGCATCTTAAGACAGTACTTAAGATGATCTTAAATATAAGATCCGACTATGAATACTGGCCTATGTGACGTAAACTATAGATTTTCAGTACTGGCAGTGAATATCGAAACGCAGCCATAGAGTCATAGACATACGTATGCGTGTACATACATAATATTCGTTTCACTATATTTACTACTAAATATAACATAATTGTAGATCTGATTCACAGAAGAAATACTCTTTTAGAATATGTATTTCGGCCTCTGATTTAGAGAGTAGATGAATCTTTAAAAAGATGTCAAACGGATGACAAATAAAAGAAATTTTACCTTGGAATTATTTCGCATTTTCTTATCGATAATCGATATTATCTTGTCGTCTTCATTTTCTTCCGTTTCCACATTTCCAACCGTAGGCACTGAAAGATGATAGTTTTCATCCTTATCAGTCGATGTCGATATGTTGTCGTATTTTATAGTGACGTGTTTTGAGTGTTTTTGCGATATTACCGTTTGTATAAGACTGATGTTTGAACGAGAATCCACCACCTCAACCACAGATTTTTCTAAAACTTCTTCATTCTTGAACAACGAATGCATAACGGATTCCGCGTCACAGGACATAATTAGCCTTTCGTACGGTTGAAAGAAAATTTCTTTTTCTAATCGTGCTATCGCGTTGTAACAGCGCGGGTACAAATTATACTTTCCGATTCGATTCGATTCGATTCGATACGATACGATACGATACGATACGAAAGAAAAATAAAGCGGAAGTTTTACCACGCTCAACAACAAAATTCTCAAAGCTCTATTCGTTTTGATGAAAAGCGAGTATGAGGACTGGCGGCTTGCATGTCGTGTTATTCACTTATGTTACAAAGCATATACACGTATAGTCGCATCCTCTAATGTATCTTACAAATAAAATACATAAAGCACTTTCGAGACTTGGTCCGGCCGTACTATTCACATCGTCCACATTATCCGCATCGTGTATCGAATTCATCCTTTTAATATTAAACTATTATACAAGTACTACTCGGTCGTTAGATTTCACTGAATTTCATGTTTTGCATCTCGTTCAACAAGAGCAAAGTGTTTCTCCTTTTTTTAAAATTTCAATTATATATACAAATCTTAGTCAAAACACAATATTCCTTTCCTTTTCTCGACAACAGGTACGTTGAGATTTTCTCAAAACCGCAGAAATCATCTACTTATCGAAACACGATCCGCATGTCCAAATATCCATATTAATGAGTAGCATATAAGTAATGGTTCTGGCACACTAGACGCGATAAACGACGAGCGATATCCAATAAGAGTTCTGCATTTTCCAACAACAAAATGTTCGAAAATGCAGAGCTCTCATTGGATATCGCTCATCGCTTATCGCGCGTCTAGTGTACGAGAGCCATAATACTTGAAACTTAAATAGTAATGAATTAGCGATATAATAGTGACGCGACGCGTCAACTTACCTTGATGCAACATCGTCACACGTGTCATGTAGTACGTGTATACCTATATACCGTTCTATTATCATCCAGGTGCTCTGTTTAAACACGCGCTTACGCACACCAGGCCAAAAAAATGTAATTCCATATTCAAGATAACATAATCAGTGATAAAAGAAAAAGTAAATTTATCGACAAATTTACACAAAAGAAAAGATTAATGATCTTATTGAATTCTATTACAACTCCTCAAATTACAAAATTTCGCAAACAATTAAACGCAAGCTTGCAAAATTAATTATTACACAATCGCCTTTCTAGAAATTCTAAGAATTAACGTTTCAGTTAATTATGTTTTTTTCATTGTCATCTTACAGAAAAACCTAGAAAATAACATTAAATGTACCGTATAAGTTTTTTTACATAAGACTTATTATCATTGTATATTTCTTAAATTTTTTGTAATAGAGACGGTTCTGCGATTTTTTTCCCTTTATTTTGATGCATCCGATACTTAACTAGAAATAAGCTCTTCTCTATAATAATTTTAATAAAGTGGGTTTGGAGACATTTTATTGTGAAATTTACAAAGTAATCAATAAAGCGTTCTATAAATAACATTATTTTATATTTTTCGCAAATCAGAAAGAAATGTAAATTAAGATTGATTTGATGTAACAAGTTTCTAAATTGTCGATAAACTATCCAAATTTCTAGGCCATCTCGTTATTAGTTAATAGTTAATCAATTGATACATATTTATTTATGTACATGGAATGTATATACCGTATAAAATATTTCGTAAAGTTGTTTGTTTCAAACTTGACGAGCGTATAATTTTTCTCTCTTATTTGTATTTTTCAAATCTGATTTGTCCGAATTTTTTAACTCTGCAATATCGGTGGAAACACACTTTCACGCACTTTTTTTCCTTTTCCTTTTTTAATACGCTGTTCAAGTTTGAACCAAATCTTACAAGAGTATATTCTTCGTAAACAGAAGAATTCGTAAACTGTGAGAGAAATGTAAAACTATTTATCATTTATATCTCTCGTATTTGTTCGTACACAATATAATGGAAATACTTCCGCTAAAAAAATTTAAAATATTGCAAATAAAAATTATTTATAATGGCAAAAAGAATCAGTCGAGTCATGCTTATGTGTATATTCAACTGTTGTTGATATTAATCTACTTGTTTGTTTTACATTACTTAAATTACAATTTTAATGTAATTTAAGTATCTATGTATAGAACAAAATGTGTCTCTTTTTTACAAACATGTTCTTTTTTACAAACAATATGCTTTCATCGTGTCGTTGACATGAAAATACTAACCAAATCTTCTGATTTTTAGAACACATGAAAACTTTTTACTAAATCTTTTTAGTTGTTACATTAAATTCTTCAGTGCTACAAAAAGTTACAATTACTTTGTATATATTAAGATTTAGTATAATATATAACAATGACATAATAATATGCACAATATAGAAGATAGATAATGTGATTATTTTGAGACATATATGTACGCACAGTATATACTCTATTTAAATTATAAAAAATTTTTAATATCTTCCTTCTATATTGCGCGGCGGCATCTTCTTATTATACTTATATTTGCGCGTTTATTTTTAACAATATTAATAATAAATCTGGCTTGAAATTAGTGCCTAAACAAAGCAAGCCAACAATAGTTCTCTTATTGATGCTTACATACAAATCACGTCCGCAAGTAAGGCGATTTTGAGTATAATAACTGAACATATGATCTTGACTTTTGATGCATATTATATATATATATATATATATATATATATATATATTAAATATTACGTTATGTTTGTGTAATTATAATTTATCATGTAAGAAATATGCAAATCGAACTTCGTAATTGTACAAATTGTTCATTACGTTTTATTTGTAATATTGCAACTAGAATTTATATTACTGTTTTTATTATTCATTATTATGCTACTTACCTAAAAATCTTTGTTTCTCTATTGTATCGCTATGAATTAATCGCTATCCATTGCGGTAGATTCTTTAACCAAACTTTCCTTTAATTCAGATTCATCTACATAATTATATTTTGAATTCTTCTCTTCTGCAGATTTTACACACTGAAACGAAAAAATAAGCACATAAAAAAATTAAGTTCGCGCACGCGCGTGTAGAATATATTAATAATAGAATTGACTTTTAAAAATTTATATTTGTCAACTAAACACAAGACAAGAACAACGTCTATGTTTCTATATATGCATATCTCTTTATTGTATACTACTGGCGTTCACAGGGAACGACAAGTCTTGTCCCCCCCCCCCCATGGAAACCGATATGATCGATGCAGATATCTGCAGAAGGAAGAAGAGGTACTCGTCTTTCCCTGAAAAATATTCTGCAAATGCTCTTATGTATTACTGTGCTTTAACAAATAAAATATTGTTATAAATACATATATGCTACACGCATATATGCTAATAATACTGAAAAAAATAAAATTAAAATTTTATGTAATAAAAAAATGAAACTATCACTGAAAGAGTATATCTGGATTACGCATATTATAGTGAAAATCTAATGGAACACACGTAATAACAAACAATATAAAAATTTATAGAAAAATAAATTATTCCTCACTTCTTCGATACGTATTCTAGGTGCCATTATTTGTTCAGGGTAATGCCAAGGCTTATAATTTGGATTATTAAGTAATTTCCAGCTTGAATAGCCCACAGAGGCTTTGTGCAATCTTTTTACCATCTACAAAATACAACTTTGTAAGCAAATATTATATTAATACTGTTATGATATTCTTCATATATCTCACTTTAGGGGCAAATATTTGTGTAACTTTATTAACAAGCCACACAGGTAATTTTCCATGTGGATCTGTATGCGAAACGTAACCCAACTCGGAACCGTCTCCATTGCGCGATGGCCTTACAATATAGCCTTAAATACAATAATAATACTTTGAACATAGAAAAGAGTGTATATTGTACGCATATGCAATTTGCATTGATGTTTTAAGATTTTTACCTGTGAGGTAAGATGTTGCTCGTACAAAGTGTTTTCTAGGTGGATAATCTTTGTGATAAACAGAATGATTCAATATTAATTGCTCTATACCTGTGTCTAACCAAGATCGTTGCAAGACAAAGTCTCTATTTTTTAATGGAGATGGGCATGCCACTAAAATTTGTACAATGGCAATAAAGTGAGATAACAAATATAAAAATTGAAAGATTTATAAATAATATGTAATACTCACTAGAGTAATACCCAATATCGTTGTTTGGATTAAAAAATCCTATATCTTTCGATTCAATCATATGAGTATCCCAAACTTTTCTATATTCAGGATCGTGTAAAACGTCGTACAGTGTTTCTGGTGAAACATCGGGGAAACGTGTTCTAATCTGTAACATCAAGCCATTTAGTCTCATTAAAAGAATAAAATTCATTTATCACAAAAGAACTTACTTTCACCATTCTAAAACTAATTCCTGGGACAGATTTTGTCCAAACAGATAGATCAGGCTTGTTATAATCTAATTTCCAGTCATTATTATCATCATACAGTTGCTTCAATTTCTCAAAGTCTTTATCTTCTGCAATTTTGACAATGCCAATATCCATTGTAGTAGAGCAATCTGTGTACGAGTAGAATAATATAAATATATATGTGTGTGTGTGTGTGTGTGTATGTGTGTATGTGTGTGTATATGTGTACACGTCCCTTTATTGTTAAAAGAATTATCTCTCAAAATTATTGCAAATTTTCACACACACACACACACACACACATTCATTCACCCACCTGGTACTCGTATAAACTTATCCACAGGATAGTAGTATCATTTTTTGTTTTATTCATTCAATTTATAATATTTTTGTTAATTTTTACACAAGCTCATATATTACTTAAAGATTAGAAGAATACTCGAGTAGAATATAACGACTCTTTTTATGATTCATCTGTAAGAAAAGATTAAATCGTATACTTGTAAATTACATACTCAGAGGTAAATATTTGAAGCAAAAAAAAAGAGAAAACAATGCACATACTTCTATTATAGTCCATGACTTTCCCATTCATAGTCTGGAACAAATTAATGATAATCAAGTCATATCACATAAAAGACTCGTTATCGCAGATGATAAAGACTCGGTGTAATTGAACGTGTTGAGAACACTCTCAAGCATGTCCTGTCAACGAACTAGGGTAATCCTGTGTTGCTTCCAAGAGTACCATACGAATAATACAGCGGATGAAAAATATCACGGATAATATCAGGGGCGGGGAAGAGAGGCAAAAGAAACTTATATATCCTGACAACTACGGTAACATCCTTTTGAGCAACGCTAGGCTTTTTACGCTCAAAGTTCGACGATCGACTCAAGATACAAATATGATTCAATCGTTTATCGTTGTTTACCGTCGTTTTACTTCGGTAGCTGCGAAAACGGTAACGACAGTTGCATACTGCGTTATTATGTGCCATCAAATCACAACAAGGATTTCAAATTTATTGTTATGTATTCTCATCGTTGTGATTCTTTCAACTTTCAAGCCATTTGAAACGTTTGACAGAATAATCAACCTATCATCGTAACAGCTGATGCGGCCCGGTCAAGCCCGCCCCCGCCAATCCAGTGCAGCCAGGTGCAACCCGGTGCAATCGTAAAGCTGAAATCACATGGTGCGGAATAGAGCTGCGGAATAGAACGTGCATCATAGAAACTTTTCTGTTAGAGCGGGTATTTGCGCATACGTTTTCTTGCGAATGAATTCAAGAATCGAGCTCTAGGGGCTCGATTCTTGAATTTATTCGCAAGAGAAACGTATTCGCAAATTCTGTTCTTACAGAAAAGTTGAAAATTTATTGGCTATCGTATGGCTTTCAACCAATAAACTTGCAACTTTTCTGTTAGAGCGGGTATTTGCGCATACGTTTTCTTTAAGGGCCATCTACAATGGAGAGTCGTAGGCCGTAGCAGTAGTCGTAGAAAATGTCTCCACTTCGTATTGCTTTAAGGGCCATCTACAATGGAGAGTTGTAGGCCGTAGCAGTAGTCGTAGGCCGGTATTCATAGTCAAATCTTATTTCAAGATCGTCTCAAGCAATGTCTTAAGATGCTAATACGGCTCTGTGATTGGTTGATGGCATCTTAAAACAGTACTTAAGATGATCTTAAATATAAGACCCGACTATGAATACCGGCCGTAGACAATATTTTCATTACGTACTGTTTTACTGATTACGGCCTACAACAGACATTGAGCCAATTCAGTGGGTGCTTACGATGAGCGTTTAGGTGTTCGGGGTTAGTTTTTAGTCACCTCTCTATGATAGCCGGCTTGTATGTTATTGCTAAGTCGTTTTTATTTTAGACAGCATTGCCGTAGTTTTAAGGCCCTCACACATGAATTGACATAACCGTAACGGTAAGGTTTCAACCAATCACGTACTTGAATTAGCTAGAGATACTATAACAGAGATCTGTTCGCGTCACATGCCCCAACATGCTCCTATTCACCCCAACGCACTCCAATACGTTGATTCCGATGACGCCAACCTATTAGAATGCGTTGGAGTGAGTAGGAGCACGTCGGAGCATGGCGACGCGAACAAACCAAGAGATTCGCCAATGCGTTAACGATTTCTGATTGGCTCCCGTCGCTTGGGGTATAACCGGAAGTATGAGAGAGAAAGATAGATATAACTGACAGAGAAAGCCTAGCCGATCTAACCTGTCACCTGTCACCTGTCAAAAGAAAACAGAGTAAACCGCCATCGAAAACGTCATATCCGATATCCGGTTTTACCCCAAGACGGCACATTGGCGAATCTCTGTTATAGTATCTCTAGAATTAGCTAAAGACCTATAATCAAAGATTCGCCGAACGATCAAAGAATGGCGAACACAATTTTGATTGGTCACTTGAGTCACATGGTTTATCCGCCATTGCGTACCCACGCTGGGCGAGAAAGAGGGGAGAGTGTTCTGTGTTGAGCAGTATAGGTTAAAGGAATATGTGTCAGAAATTATAAGGTAATTCAATCTCTGCACTCTAGGGTCACTATATTTTGACGATACATTCAGGAAGAACAAGAAAAATTAAATTTGCATCAGGGGCCCGATTCTTGAAGTCATTCGCAAGAGAAACGTATACGCAAATACTCGCTCTAACAGAAAGTTGTAAGTTTATTGGTTAATAGCCATACGATAGCCAATAAATTTCTAACTTTTCTGTAAGAACAGAATTTGCGAATACGTTTCTCTTGCGAATAAATTCAAGAATCGAGCCCCAGGAAGTCGATTCTGTATTTCTGAAGAAAGTGAAAATATGAAAAGTAAGGAGCATTGTCTGCACTGATTGGTGTATACTTTTAGAATTAACAATATATACCAATCACTGTTACTGACTTTTCATATTTTCACTTCTTTAGGAATACAGAATTGACCCCCTGTTATATGGCTGCGTACAACTTGGAGCAGGCTCGCATTGTTTACTATCTCCACTACTCCAGACCCCAGCCCCAGATCCCAGCCCCCGGCCCCAGCCCCAGCCCCCAACCAGTCACCGTATGGGTACAAGATGGTGGATAGCAGTCATGGTGGGGGGCCATTGGCGCATCTTTGATTATTATTAGCAACGTCAGGTAAGGTTAGATTAGGTTAGGTTATGTTAGGTTAAATTTGTTTATTTAGCACGAATATTCTTATACCAAATCTGAGCATTCTGGGCACAAAGAATTAAACATCCTTCATAATGAATATTATTTGCAATCGTGTCACATCTCACGTAAGTTTAAGGAGTATTTAAGAACACTGAATAAGCGAATAGTTTTTAATTTTCTGTAGAATATATTAAGACACTACCAATGTTTCAGATCAGGCTGCTTGTATTTACGAGAAATGTGTCGGTGAGTTGCAGATGGAAAAACGACTTTCAAGATATAATACATATAGAGGGTCAAGAACCTGGTATTCCACGTTACGGGGAACGCGAAGGAGAAGATACAAATCTCAAAAAAGCACGGTATTGTTCAGAATTTTATTGGAATGAACAAATAATCCAATCAATCTTATCGTCAATTCGAAGTAACGTATATTTCAAATCTCATTTGTATATGCATATATATACACTGTTTACAGTCTGTAAAATAATACTACATATAATAGTTAAAGTTTAAATGTAGTCATACTTTGTCGTTAATATCAGAATTGTCATTTATAACTTGCGAATACAATCTTTTGTTACACTCTCGTAATAGGATTTATTCTATTCATTGTTATTTTAGATTGATATATCAATCTCGTAAACGTGGAATGTTAGAGAATGGTCTACTTCTTAGCACTTTTGCACACAAGTATCTGAATACGTTTGATGACAAACAGTTAAAATTATATGATCAACTTATAAATTTGCCATCCAATGATTGGGATATATTCTATTGGGCAACTGGTGTTAAACCTACCCCACATGAATTTGATAATGAAGTGATGGACTTACTTAAAAAGCATATTCAAAATGAAGATCGACAAGCTAGAATAATGCAACCAGATTTATAAATAATATATTACATAAAACGAATAGAGATTTATGAGAATCTAACATGTAATGATATAATCTAGACTGTAAACTTTATTAAAATTACGTTATGAAAGGCAATGAAAAATTTATTTCAAACAATCAGAAATTTTATTATTTTTGTATAGCCATTTTTATTAATTAAAGATTAAATTTCTACTCTAAATAAATATAATATTTAACAAAATCTCATTTCTCACGTATAAAAAATATTTTATTACAAAAGTTACATTTTACATACATGTTTGATAACCATTTAGAATTCATATAATTTTGCAATATTTGTGTATCAAATTGTTTTATGTAATAAAATGACTAAAACGCCATACAGAAAACTTTGGATACCGTGTATCCCAAGATATGTACCGATATTGTGTCTATACATTATATATAGCAAACGCTGTAAATAATTTATAATTATAATAAACAGAAAAAAAAATTAAGCAATGTTCATGTATCTATTGGGATTTGCGAGATATTGTTTTGTTTGGCTGAAACTTGCGAGTCCTACTACCTTTTTTGTAGTTGTATTATATTTTGGACCTTTTGAGCTTTTTGGCACACTCTGACGACCTTTTCCTTTCCATGCACTATAAATAATTAAATAAAATGTTTTAAAATGCGCATGGTAAAATCACGTACATGAAGTGTGTGTTTATCATGTGTATGTCACAATACGTATAGCAAGAGAGATGACACGTGCGTGAGTACATTTTTCTTTTTGCATTACCTCGAGCCACCTCTTTTATACTTTTTATTACTAGTACTGTTAGATCTATTGCCAATCTTTCGTTTCTTGCCACGACTGCTACTATTATTACTACTATAAGAGTAGTTTGAATTATTGTCATTCCAGGTGTTATCATTACTGTCATCGCTATTCTGATCTTCATCATTTTCATTTAGCAGTCCTAAGGATGAGAGAACAAATAATAATGTTAAATATTCTACACTGTTAATGTTACAACGAAATATCATACCAGTTTTTTCTGCCGCATATTTCTGCGTAATGTTTAAAAGAGCTTTGCCATATTTGACAAAGTTAGCCTTGGTGACGTGTGGTATTTGTAACATGGCTTCTTCAGTTTCTGGTAAACGTTGACTCATAGCTCTGACAGCTACCATATTCATAATAGAAGAAGCAGAAACATCCAATGCGCCAGCGATTCCCCTTATTATCGTCATCAATTCCGTGTAGCAACGATCTTGCAATTCTTTTATAATACCATCGACTTTTTTCGTAACTGTTGAAACTGTAGCCACACCACTCGTAGATTTATTCGATTGCCTCGTTGGTATCTGTACCTATGCAGAATAAAGTAAAATTGGCGAAAGCCAGTAGATAAAAAAGCTTCTATATGTTTTAATATGATACAAATATCTAAAATGAAATGTAAACTTGTTGTTGATCATACAGTTTGCAGACATTTCTAGACATTTTATAGCTAATAAAGTTACCTTTACATCTTTTTTTGTCATAAGTTCGCTCGCTTTTGGTCCAATTTTTACATATGCGCAAGCAATTTCATTATTAATATACATATTTTCTTGTAAATATTCTTGCAATACCATGTAATGTAAAAGGCGTTCTATGTCACTTTTGTTCCACGATTTACCACGACCATATAAAGGATGTTTCGTAAGACCTATAAAAAGAATTATTTATTTGTATTATTAATATAAATTTGAATTTATTTTGTTATTATTATATACATAATAATAAGAGTATATAAACCTGATTCTCTAATCTTTTTCAGATCACTGCCTTTAAAAATATCTGTTAAGAATACTAGTGTAAGTTTGCAATTCTTTTTATTGTTAATATCTCTCACAGCTTTCATAATCTCTTTTGCATCTTCAGTAACGTCCAACATCGTAATCTCGCCCTGAAATTATTAATAATAATTTTATTTAGACAACTATCTTGTAGCAACAATTATTTATTTAATATACATAACCTACCTTGCATCTGCAATTATCACATGCAGTTATCTTATTCGCGATACATTGTTGCCTATCAAATATCTCTCCAAAATAATTAAGCTGTAACGATCTACGACAATCTGTAGTATTTTCACAAAATGCTACCATTTTAAACAAATTATCCATATGTGTACTAATGACTTGTGGATTTGGATTATCTAATTCAATCATTTTTCTAATTCGATGCATATCTGCATAATGATAAAATAAAATGCAGTCTGCTATTTCGCCATCACGACCAGCACGACCACTTTCCTGATAATAGCCTTCTATGGACTTTGGCAAGGCTGCATGTATCACAAAGCGCACGTTTGGTTTATCAATCCCCATTCCAAAAGCTACAGTCGCGCATATAACGTGTACCTAAGAAACATGTATGTATGTGTGAAAATGTATATATAAACAATTATATGATGAAATACAATTGTAAAAAGAATAAAAACGCATACACATATACATAAAATACATAAAATTGTACCTCATGAATGATGTAAGATGTATGAAACATTAAATGTATGTGTATAAATGTATATGTGCGTTTTTACCTTTTTTACTACAATTATATTTCATGCAGTTAATAACATACTTCATCGGAAATCCATTTTCCTTGACAACTGCTTCTTTGACCATCTGTAAGTCCTGCATGATAACTCAATGCTTTAATGCCATTTTTTTTCATATGTGCAGAGTAATCGTCGCAATCTTTACGTGATAAGCAATATACAATGCCGCAAGTGTTCTTAAATTTTGTCATTATCATAGCGACGACTTCATCGGAACAATTTTTCGCTTTCTTCGATATTATGCTGTATCTCAAATTAGGTCTATTAAAACTCGACATAAACCTAAAAATGTAATTTCTTTTGATTTCCAATGATCTCTTTAGTGTAGAACATGCATGCAAAAAATACGCACGCGCGTGTGTGTGTGTGTGTATGTGAGAAACATACCATTTTGGATTAGTCATACCCAATTGATGCAAAATATCTGTTCTAACACGCGGTGTAGCTGTTGCAGTTAGAGCCATTGTTGGCACTTTAGGATAATTGTCTCTGAGACATCTTAATCTTTTATAATCTGGTCTAAAATCATGACCCCATTGACTAACGCAATGTGCCTCGTCAATAACAAACCTTGCCAATAATTCTCTCTCATACAAAATAGTTAAAGTATTACAAAATTTTTGCGAGGCGGAAATTTTCTCTGGTGTTACATATATTATTTTGAGAGCAGGTTCTTTTTTGGAAAGTTCCCTATATATCGCCTCTGCTTGATTGTCTGTTATAGAACTGGATAAATGTGCCGCAGGAATCTGCAAATTTAAAATCAAAACTGAAAAATGATATAATGTACAATAGTAATGTACACATGTAATGTAAATCTGGACTCTTGTTAAGTTTTTATATTACATTATTTCTCTCATTATATTCACATCTAATATGAAATAATACATCGTCTTACATCGAGTGAGATCAGTTTTTGAACTTGGTCCAAAATAAGACTTTTCAATGGTGAAATAACAACTGTTAATCCGACATTTAAAAGAGCAGGTAACTGATAACAAAGAGACTTTCCACCTCCAGTCGGCATCAAAACGAAACAATCAAACCTCAAAAGTGTTGCATTAATAGCTTGCAATTGATTTGATCTGAAAGTATATAAACCGAATCTCTGTCGAAATACCTGAAATAAAGAAACATGATTAATGTGTGTAAATATATTATTATTGATCTCTAACGTGCAAAATTCAGTGATTACCAAGTTAAAAAGTTTCAAAAGTTATTAACTTTTGACTTCGTTAATTTTAAATTATTTAATTTATAACTTCAACTAATTAATTTTGAAATACATAAATATTAATTTATTAATTTTTTTCTAAATTAAAAATTTATCAATGTAAAAGAAATGTTATAAAAGAAAAATACATTCTCACATAAACAATATTTTTTTGTTATTTCATACATACAAGCTTAATTTACAAAGAAAACATATTGACTATAATAAAGTTGTTAACTTATAACTACGTTATTTTAAATTATTTCATTTGTAACTTCAACTAGTTAATTTTGAAATACATAAACATTAATTTATTTACTTTTTTCTAAGTTAAAAATTTATTAATGTAAAAGAAAGTTATAAAAGAAAAATACATTCTCACATAAACAATATTTTTTTATTTCATACATAAAAACTCAATTTACAAAGAAAACATTATATTTATTTAATGCTTTGTATCATAATTGTTTTGAGTAATTTAATCTTAAAAATTCTTTTTTAATATAAATAATTCTTCACAAAATTAACTTTTAATTTATTTTAATTTAATTTTAACGTAACTATTTGACTAAGTTAGTTTTTCCTTCATGTAATTTTAAATGTAACTAAATTTTATAAGTTAACTTTAAAAAATATTAATTTATCCAGCTCTATTAACATGTCCGAATGTGTATGTGTGTGCGTGCGTGCGGCGTGCGTGCGCGCGCAAATAATTTATTATATATGTAATGACAATTATATAATATCTAACAAAAATAAAAATTGTCAAATACTTCATATACCTGTAACATTTCTTGCGAATGTGGATATGTTAAACTATCAAATTCCCCACTAATACCATCGTTCTTATAATTTCCAGTAAATTTTCCATATTCTATGCTATTTTTTTCACATTTTAAGTAAGCTTTGTCATCGATGCACTTCCTACTCTGTGCCATATTACTTTGTGGCCAATCTACAGATGGAATTGACAACCATTGTTTATTTTATTACCAACATAAATAAAAAAAATATATATGTATATATAACTCATACCTGTCAAATCGTCACTTATATCTATATTACAATTTTCTTCTAAAGCTGGAAATTCTTCCAACTGTTGTGTTAAGGTTTCAACTTTTGCAGTAATTCTTTGACAGGTACCTATAAATGTTTTCTCATTCAACAATTCTAAGAAGAAAAAGACAAAAAATTTCTTTTGTTATTTATCATACCTTGAGTTCTATTTGCATTAATCTTGTTATCTGGACTATCTGGACTATCCGAGATAGTATTTCTTTTTAAACTAAGACTATTTTTTTCATTACTTGACGGCGTTTTAATACTATCATTAAATGTATCATTTGCGAAAACACAATCAAAATCCACTGAAGAATTCACTGTCTTAGATATTTGTTGGTCCTTTTCCCACATTTCTGCTATTGTCTTTGAAACTTGAGTGTTCAATATTGTTTTGATAGGTCTTTTCAATTGAAAAGTACTCTTCTTGTTTTGAACCATGATTTCAGGTGACTTAACTGGTGACACAGATTCCATATTATTGTGCTTCTTTACATTTGTTGCATAAGATTCCATTACATTTGCCAAGTCTCGACGAAAGTCTGTTGTCATTTTGAATACTGAAGTACATGAGACATCAAAATTGTCATTATTATTGCCATAGTTATAGTCAAAGTCATTATCATTTGTTAAGTGACTCTCAGACATGCATGAAATTGGTGTTGTAGTAGATTTTGACGATGCAGATCCAGGTGTCTCTGGAGACTGGGATATATTCTTTTCATCTTCTTTTGGTAACTTTGATAACTTTGTTTGTATTAAACGTAACTTAGCTTTTATATGTCGATGCAGACCTTGCAACTTTTTGAAAGAGTCTCGATCAAATTTTGGAAATTGTTCCAGTATTGGTAATGGAATTAATTCAAGAGCGATACAAAATTTGTCAAGAACTTCAATTTGAAGTTCCTTTAAATCTTGTTGTCTCTCAAGCAACTTGTTCTTTGTAACCTAAATAAAATAGACAGAAATATTAAACAGAGATATTCATTGTAGTTCACTTAACGCTCAAAACGTTCACCAGCATCATTTGTCTTTATTTAATATTTGGCAAACAACAAGGGTGAAATAATCTATGGTTGAATGTTAAGTGGAATACACCCATCAAATACCTTGAACTTAAAGATTTTACATACGTACAAAACATATAAAATATCAACTTGTAAAACTTACAGGAATTGTGGACATTATTGGTTTCTGTTGAATGAATTCAACCCATGAACCTAATTGTTTATTTAAACCTAAATCTTTCAAATTCAATTTAATATCAGGACCAACTCCTCCCCAATTTTTTCTTGGTGATCTGTCATCATTATACTTCGAGTTAGGACTATCGATATCAGATTCTGAAATTCCAATATTTTTCTCTTTTTTATTAGATGTTACATTGTTTTTTTTAGGAGTCCATAATTGTTCATCTTTTGTACTCTTAGGTATTATGTCATTGTCATCATCAAGTTCTATTTTCTTTTGCCTATTTTCCTCTAACAATGTTGCACCACTAGAAGAAGGAAAATCTTCACTGTTGTATTTATCATACTTATACATTTGTGAAATGACAGCTTGCTTTTCCTCATCTTTCATTTCCAATTTATTTGGATTTAAACGCAAGCATCTTCTCACATTATTTTCATCTTTCTCACTATCAGAAGATTCAGAAATAACACAAGTTTTCAGAGAGTTGCTGTTCTTTCGCAATAACTTTGAAAATCCAAATTCTTTTTCAATTTCATCTTTTTTCTCTGTTGGGCTTTTAACATGATACAATTCCGTTGTATTACAAACTGTATTTAGTTGTACTTTAAGTGGGCTCTTGTACGAATCTGAACTGTCTGAGTTATCCTACAGTTTAAAATATTAAAATTATACAAATTGTTTTGTAATAAATCACAAATGTTTGTACAATAAATCATATTTTTATATAATAATAATTCTTTATTCTTTTCAGCTATACATGCCAAGAAGGGGACTCGATAAATCATATTTTTATATTAAACTATATAAAAAATACTTTACTAAATTTTTAAAAATTTGTAACAAATAGAATTGTCTTACCAGATTTATTATCGCATCTATTGTTACCGAGTCTCCA
The DNA here is from genome assembly GCF_013373865.1 of Monomorium pharaonis. Classification (NCBI taxonomy): domain Eukaryota; kingdom Metazoa; phylum Arthropoda; class Insecta; order Hymenoptera; family Formicidae; genus Monomorium; species Monomorium pharaonis. The sequence goes on from NC_050473.1 coordinate 4,177,558, forward strand.
GCTAACCTTTGTTTATCAAGACAGGAATTATTGGACAATTGTTCATTATTTAAATCAGTTTTCTCATCTGTCACTGATTTCAATTTCCTAAAAAGTATCCAATTATTCCTTATTTTAATATTAATAAAAAAGTATAGATATAAAATACATATTGTATATGTAAAAATACAAATAAGCTGCATATGTATCTTGTTTGGAATATTTTATCTTAGAAGAAAATGGTTAAAAATAAATTACCTAGTGTTTTTATTAGTTGTCTTTGCCAAAAATCCCACTATCGTAGATTGGCTACTTTTTTGACCAAACACCATCTTTTTTGACATTGTTAGCTCAAGTTTTAGGCAATTATAGTTTGCTAAAGTATCTCTCACTCATGTGTTTCCTAATAGAACCTTGATACCTTGACATTTTTTGGCATTCGTATACACGCTTAACTTGCCTTATGTTAATTGAGCATTGAAAGTTAAACTAGAATATAATGTCGCTTGTCTGTCTGTAAAATATCAAGTCTCTTATTTAAGAGTATAGTGTTGGATACTTATGCTCATACAGATGTATATACATACATATCTACATGTAAAAAAAACTTGACAATTCGATGCATTAATTTCTTGAAAAGCAATAATATTGTGCTACACGCAGAATCGAGGTATACAATACATTCCGGTATAAATGTACTAATGTGCAACATGCAAAGATTAGAAAGTAATCGTAAACGTGAAACGTTTACGTTCTTCGAATTCCCCAATTGGATATCCGACCCAAACAGAGGTTCACAGTACCAAAATTTAAGTTTGCGTTATTTTCTTCTTCTTCTTAGAGTTCCCCTGGTGGATATCCGACCCAGACACGTTTACGTTTAATAACAACTGTCGAAGCTTTATCGTAAAAAATGCGAAAACCAATAATTGTATAAAGGTGCTATTTCATGGGCGTCAGTTGACGCGCGTCAACGCTGCGTCGACGCTGAAGAAGTTCGAATTTTCTAATGGCTCTCGCACACTAGACGCGATAAGCGACAAGCGATGAACGATATCCAATGAGAGCTCTACATTTTCGAACATTTCATCGCCATGTTGGAAAAAGCAGAACTTTTATTGGATATCGCTTATCGCTCGTCGCTTAGGACGAGATTCATAGACCGATCTTAAGCTCAAGCATTGTCTTAAGTCTAGCTTCGAGCCGACTTGAGACTTACTTAACCAATGAAATAACAGCATTGACGTCTCAAGATCGTGCTTAAGCTGGAACTTGAATAAGATTCGACTATGAATTCCGGCCTTAATCGCGTCTAGTGTGCCAGGGACTCGATTCTTGAATTCATTCGCAAGAAAACGTATGCGCAAATATCCGCTCTAACAGAAAAGTTGCAAGTTTATTGGTTAAAAGCCATACGATAGCCAATAAATTTTCAACTTTTCTGTAAGAACAGAATTTGCGAATACGTTTCTCTTACAAATGAATTCAAGAATCGAACCCCTGGAAAACAGCCAAGTCCATTGGTCTGTTCTTTCTAACTGCACTGTTGCACTGGTGCAATAAGATTGCACCAGTGCAACAGTGCAGCTAGAAAGAACAGACCACATGATGTTCTTTAGTACTGTTGATAACCGTGAGGTATCTATTAGTATCTATGGGTGCTTTCCATTTAGTAACACAAGTCGACACAAGCATCGTTCTATCTTTTTTTATGTTCAATGAGTAACAAAGATAGAACGACACTTGTGTCGACTTGTGTCATTAAATGGAAAGCACCCTATATAGATTGGATATTATCATGTTTTTATTACATTTTGATTTTTGTACACGTGTACATGTAAATTCGTCAGTTAAATAAATATTTTAATAATCTGTAACGAAATTAATAACAGATTCAAGAGAGTGTTATATCTATTTTATTCCTTGTAAATTGAATATACTTTCTCCGAGTTTAAAATATATTCAAATTATTTGTACTTTATCTGATCTCTATTATTTAAATATTAAAATAAAACAGAATAAAATATATACTCATTCCATAAAAGCATTTTATAAAATAACATTGAGCTATGAATGTATGTGAAGAACATCTTAACATAACAATAGATGACAATGAGATTATTGTTGGTGCCAAAGATATAATAAAGAGCATTAGACCATCTTGGCCTTTGCAACACCTGCATTTCAAGGTAATAACTTTATATTTTCGCTATTACATTTTCTTTTATTAATCGATAGCAACAAATAAACGACAGTAATTGCTTCAAAACTAAATTGTATATCTCTGGAGTCTACAGCATTTAAAAAAGTAAAGTCTTAAAAAATAGGTTGTCTAACTACATTTACAGTGATCTTTTACATTGATCTATACAAATTATCTTCCCGATAGGTTATTTTTTACCTTTACATACATTGATATATGATATGAATTTCAATATCCCTCATAGATTAGTATTTATATTTTTATTACGATTTATTGTATTTATACTTTTGTATATACAAACAATTTGAATCAGTTTTATCAAATTTATTAATAAGTAAACAACAAGAAATATGAATATGTATATATGTATATATATATAAAGTAAAAGGACTGATAAGAGTATAGCTCAGTTAAGGTAAATCAATAGTAGGGTAGTTCAATAGTTTATAATATATATTTCACATTTTATACATGTAATATTCATTAGATATATTTCAATTTACTTGATATAATTGTATTACAACTATAAGAATTTTTTTGTTTCAGGTATTTACCGATGGAAGAACAAATAAGTTAATAGGAGTATGGTACTCGGGGCATTATAAAGATATGGTTCTGATTAGAATTTATGGCAACAATTCAGATTTATTGATTGACCGAAAAAGTGAAATAAAAAATATTCGGGTAAAAATCTTATTGACTTTATATGTTGTCATCCTATTTGTATTTCAATTTATAATTTAGTTGTAATTTATTTGTAATGTATTTCTTTGATTAAAGTACGTATAAATACAAGTAGCCTATACATAACATGAAGAAATATAACAAATTCAAATGTTATTTAACGTGTAGAGAAACATACTAATGTACAGAATAAATATTTTTGTATAGATATTAAACAAGGCTGGATACACTCATTGCATTTATGCTACATTTAACAATGGGTTTGCCTATGAATTCTTAGAAGGTGAAACTTTAACCAGTGAAACAGTAAGGAATCCGAAAGTATACCCATTAATTGCGAAACGTATGGCTGAAATGCACAATCTTGAATTTGAAAACGAGTCTGTACCAAAAGAAGCTTTTATTTGGGAAAAAACAAAGAAATTTATGGAAATTATGCCTAAAAATTTCTCCAATTCCCTCAAGCAAACAAAGTAAGCGATTACAATAGATTTTCCTATTTATATTATAATATATATCCAAAGATATATTCAAATGACTTAGTTATTGTAATAGTTTTCATTTCAAGGTTTAAAATGTTGATACCATCTTATGCGATATTGGAGAAAGAATATCAGATATTGAAAAGTACGCTTTCCCATGTGAACAGTCCAGTAGTGTTCGCTCACAATGATCTTTTACTAGGAAATATATTATACAATCAAAGACAATTAAGCGTCGTTTTTATCGATTATGAATACACTGCGTTCAACTATCAAGCATTTGATATAATTAATCACTTTACAGAATTCGCTGGTAATTGTGCATTTTTCAATGCTCTTAAGAATATACTAGTTTAAAAAAAAACACGCGCACGTGTGTGTGCGTGTATATATTATATCTGTATATTTGTATTGTATAGAAATCCGAGTGCAACAAAATATAACTAAAGAAAAAAATTTTTTTACACATTTAAGGTTTTGATGAGCCAGATTATTCTTTGTATCCAGATGAAAATTTCCAAAAAATGTGGTTGAGAGAATATTTGCAAGTGTACAACGCAACAACTAACGTGTCTGAAAAAGATGTTGATAAATTATATTGGCAAATTACTAAATTTACTCCCTTGCCGCACTTTTTTTGGGGCTGTTGGGCCCTTATTCAGAGCGAACATTCACATATTGGTTTTGATTTTTTGGCGTAAGTTTTTTATTTATTGATAGAAATTATATTTACATATCTACTATCAAATTTAATGTGATAGAAAGAGTAATAATAAAAAAGATAAAATAATGGCAATAATATTGGCCAATAGATAATCATTTTCTTGTGCAATAGGAAAGTTAGGAAATGAAATATTTTGACCAAGTAATTATTACATTAAATTTTTACATGGTTTTCAGATATGCTGCAATACGTTTCAACGAATATTTTCGATGGAAAGAAAAAATCTCTAAGCTGAAAACAGAATATGACAAATGAGACAATGACATTAAAATTTAAACAATTCAAATAGATAATATGGCATTTTTTGAAATGTTCATTCCTGTTGAAATATTTTTGTCTTGAATGTATATGTTGACTATTGTATTATATGTATATGTGTACATATTCTATTGACACATGGTAATTTGTATATGATGTATTTACATATATGTGTCTGATTAATAATTGTGGTCCATTATGACCAGTACTTTATTGGTGCTAGTCTAGTAGTGTGCAATATATATATATACACAAATGTATCTTAATGATTATATTCATGAATGAATTAAAATGAGCACGAGAAAAGATTACAATTTCATTAATTTTTATTTTAGTTTTCTTTGTAGATCTTTATACGTGTGTGTGTGTGTGTGTGTGTGTGTGTGTGTGTGTGTGTGTGTGTGTGTGTGTGTGTGTGTGTGTGTGTGTGTGTGTGTGTGTGTGTGTGTGTGTGTGTGTGAGGCAGTCCCTTTCTGTAAGAATAATTATAATATCCCTCTGTGGTACTTAACAATGTGGAGGCAAATAGTGTGAATCTAATCTTACAAATAAATATGATGGTTACATTGCAGAATTTCTCTTTAAACGAAAATTCTCAGAAAGCTCACACACTCCTATCCTCCTTTCCTTCCCTCCCTCTACACTTGTTATCTGCAATTAATTAACGAGCAATGCAAACAACATGTATATCTCGCTAATACAAAATTAAAAATAAACAGGCAAATTTAAAAATTATAGATTTCCTACTTATCGACATAACAAATTTTTAGTCTAAAAATCCTCGATGTTTTTTTTTCTCTAAAAAGAACCTATTTTCAAAATTTGAACTAAACCGAAGTATGACCGTTTTCATAGGTATGTACAGTCTAAAATCAATTTTAGATGACAATGAATGGGATTATCGATAACAGTATTAATTAAGTTACCAGCAAAAGTATTAAATCTTAATTATAATTATAAATAGGTGTCTTTATTTACCAGCAATTGGTAGTTGATGAATTGAAACTAACTCGAGGCGCTTGTATACTTGCGCACTAAATAAACGTAATAGATGTCATTAGACGTTCTCTTACTCTCACTTAGAAAATATACATAGATACATCGATCGTCCGTGAAACGACCGTTTCCCGAAACGAACGATCGTATAATAGTAACGATTCTCGTTGCGCCACTTGCAACGTTTATCGGCGTTTATTTTCAATTGATTTTTGTTGGGACCATCTTTCGGAAGGACGTGCCGATTTACCAAACGAGAGAGATAGCTGTTTTAGAAGTCTATGTTTTATTTGATCGCAAACGACACAACTGCACGCTTCTCGATATTCTTTGGTCGATAAACGATCACGTTTCGACGCGGTGACGATACCTGTTTATTCGACAGTTCTGGACATCTTAAAGGAAGAGAGAGAGAGAGAGAGAGAGAGAGAGAGAGAGAGAGAGAGAGAGAGCACGCAGCAGAGTGCCGAGCCGCAAACTCGCAACGTCGCAAGCTGAAACTATACCTGCGACAAAGTGCGTAGTTCGCAATCTCGTGTTGAATCGCACATCTTCAATCTCCAAAAAAGGAAGAAAAGAACGCTGTATTTTCTCGGCCACACTACGCGTTTACCAATCGTTTACCGAAAGATGCACATCACCTGCAAATGCTTGAACGTATCCATCGAATCCAGGAGTACAGAGTTACAACGGACTAATGTCGAATTAACCGACCTGGAGCGCGCTGATGCTTTCTTTCGCGAGGTGAGCAAAAGCTTTTTTCACTCTTTTGTCCTTTCTTTTTCCTTTGAAAAATCCTAAATACGATGAAATTTTTGAAGAAAAAAAGAAAAGAAAGCTGAAAAACCCGAGAATCCCCGATAAACGATGTACTCCGGCTCTTGTTTTTCCTTTCTCCTCCTCCTCCTCCTCCTCCTCCTCCTCCTCCTCCTCCCCTCCTCCTTTGTCCCCTTTCCCCTTACTCGTTCTACTTCTACTGCAAAATTATGACCGGTATGAATTTAAGAGACTTTAACCATTTTATTCTCTTGTCGTAGATGTAAAAAGATGTATATTTTATTCATTGTCGATTTCCGCGTAGAGATCTCTGTGACATGTAAACTCATTACTATTATTGCGAATATTACGATTATATAAATTTCTTTTTTTTTTTACAGAGCAATGATAATCTTGAGTTAGTATTTCGTATATTGAAAGCGGGCTGGTTCATCTTTTATCTTTTGTATATATGTTGCTCGATATTTTGAAATAATAAAATATTTAGAGACTAAATTAATTCTTTTTGAGTTTTGCGATTTTGTCATGAAATAATATCTGCACAAGTGTCACTCTTTTATAATAAATTATTTTGTATATTATAATTAAAACATGAAACAATTCATTAAACATTTACCAAACATATTTTAATAATGTGGATCTTGATTTTATCTTTGACAGGATTTGGCGAGTGTACCGGAATTAAAAAATATTACTAAAGAACAACCTGGTTTAATGGAAATAAGAAATGTTGGTTCATGGATTATACATCGTTGTTACAATTGCTCGATGTATACTCATGCTGTTCATAGAGAATACGGTGCTGCTTTAGTCCTTATTAATAACAATATTCTTGTAAGTTCCTTAGACAAACCATCCACATATACAAAAGTATTTATTTATAATACAGTTGTACAATATTCCATGAGATAATCGTCCAAATTTAAAAAAATGGTAAAAAAAATCTTTGTTTTTTATAATATGATTTGTTTTATTTGACATGTTAACTTATTCCCCTTATATTATTGCTGCTGATATGACAATATATTGTAATGGATAGTATCAGTGGCATAGCCAGGAAAGAGTCCATGGAAGGAAGCCTCCCCTCCACCCTCCAAAGATTTCAAGTTAATGACTAAAAGTCATAATAGAAAATGAATACTTGCCAAGGAAATCTAAATTTAAATTTTCACCAATGTTGCCCAATGTTTTGTGTGATAATTCTTTTCGTTAAAGAGATATTTGTTTTTCTCAAAGATATTTAAAAATATTTAGATCTTAGTATTTGGTTGTTTAATTTGTTCTTCTACCTCATATAAGTTAGGTATTTAATGTTAGATTTGTTGTTTGTGCTTGGTTAAAAAGATTTGTAATTTTTAATATAAAAGAAACATTAATCTCGTTTTTGTATCAAAGAGAAATAGAAATATTTCTTAGCCCTCTCCAAAACCTAAATCTGGATACGCCAGTGAATAATATATTGTATGACCAAAGATGTTTGTCTCAAACATTATTCAATATAACCTATGATTTGTGCAAAGACGATTGTCCCTGCATATAATATTAATTACAGATAAATTATAGATTACATATGTATACTCGTATTTACTATTTACATAAATTATGAAAACAAAATATCAGAGATAAACATTACTACCATTTTTATGGATTAAGACTTTAAATTAACTTCTGAATGACTTTGTTCGTTTATAAGAAAAGATTATATTGTTGCAGTTATCTCCCGAGGAAATAAATAAACTAAAATCCAATCCGGATTATAGTCCGGTGTTTAGGATAGTAATTAATCATAGTTTGGAAGATCTCGATGATTATCTTCAGCAGCCTAACAAATTTTCTGGTAAGTCATTGTGTTTAATGTACACAATACATATGAGTGTTTAAAGTATATATTCACTGTCATTGAATTATGAAGTAGTTTTATTTATAAGAAAATAATAAGCATGTAGAGATAATATTACTAATAAAACGACATAACTAAAAACTTTTAAGATTGAAAGAAAAAATAAAACGAGAATTTTGCATCAAGAATATCGCAAGGGAAAAGGATGAGTTTTTTAAAGATTTATCTTTGTAATAAATGAGGTTCTCTTTATTCAGTGTACCCAAAATGCCAATAATGTTCTTATTCCTTTACAATCAGATATTGCATCAAAATTGTATTAAAAGAGATATTCTTATGGCTTTAATAATTCAGTTCATTTCAACGATTCAAAACATTCAAACTCATCTTTTTAATGGTTTTTAATTATATCGTAGCAAATAAATGACAAATTGTGCATGTATTTTAATGTTGATTTCTTTTTTGCTAGTTTCACAATTACCTAGCACACTTCAAATGGCTCTAGATGGATTACAACGACAGCTAGAAGAAGCTGTACAACGCCAAACAACAGTGATAGAAAATAAAATACGTGCATTTACCGCAGAGCAGTATCAATTGTTGGAACAATTTCGAGAGAGAGCACATAACGAACATAGGCTGTTATCAAAGTATTATCATCTTATTTAAGTATTAGTATGTGCTGTTATGTAATAATTTCAAATGGTTTTTTTTTTCCATAATTAGACTAGTATGTAGAGGAGATGAAACAAATAAAGTAACCAATAATATAGAAACTCCACCAACAACTCCCGACAGCTTTAAAAATACCTTGATTACCTCTGCAGCTACAGTGAATCCAAAGTATAATATAATATTCAATGACACGAAAGTGTCCAGTGGACCAAACGTTAAACATGAGATAACGACCAGACATCCTTCCAAAAGCACTATTAACGTAAGTTATGCTGTGTGGAGTCTTCTCAAGCTTTACATTACTTTATCGACAAATCAACAATAAGGGCCTAAACACAATACCAGGCAATAGGAACAGAAATAATGAAAAAGAGAAAGAGAGAAAGGATCTTCTCTCTTTCCTATTCCTATTGCCTGTTGCCTGGCATTGTGTGATAGCCTTAAGTCTTTATTGTAATTATAAACCTGTGGATAACCAACTTTATAGAATGAAAGTTCGAGAAAAAATGATCCATTGTACATTTGTACTAAGGAATCAGCTAGCTTCGATACAGAAGCATTATTTCCTTTTGAAGGAATGGAGGATACAGACACAGCTGGTCAACAGCTTCTGTGGTCTTCAGAAGAGGGATCTGATACCGATGGTATGATGTAATTTATTCTTCATAGAAACATTTTACTTAGATTCAAGTCTTGATAATAATTTCTTTAGATTCGAGCCAAAATGAAGGGATTCATATGCGAAGAGGTCAACGAGATAGTCATTCCACATTAGCTAAATCATTACCTGTTACCGTACCTGTTTTCCCTTCTATCATTCGTCGTACAATACAGGACCAAGATGACGACCAGGTAAAATTTACAAATTTTTTCAATTTTTGCAATATATTATATCGCAATTTTATACATCTTTTGAATATATATATATATATATATATATATATATATATATATTTACAGTTGCCAACCGATCCGCTAGATCCACACAACATTCGAGCTTCGATCAAAGCCTTAGCTAAAAGCGTCCATGGTGATACAGTATTTGGGGATTTACCACGTCCTAGATTTTCTACTCAGATCTGATTTACCAAGTATGATGAAGACATTTATTCATCACTTCTTAATTTTTAAATACAATATATACCATTGTTTCTATCATCCGTCATTTCTCTTTCATACAAAAGTTTAGAGGTTTATGTATACTTGAAATAAATACGGCCGGTTTTGCAGACAAGTACAGAACACTGCATATTTCTATAAAAATAACTTGAAAACATGCTTTAAGTTTTGACTAAATTTACTAAACACACATGAAAGAAAGACAAACTTTATACTCTATTTAAACTGAATGCTACAAATGTTGCGAAAATTGATTGTTAAATAGATAAAGAATATGCATTAAATATTTATAATAATCGACTTAAATACGTCTGCAAAATTTCAAGTTGCCTACTACAATAATTTGGAATTTAATTTATTCCAACATAATTTTATTTGTATATGTTGTCGTCAATACTTAAATATCATATAATGGATTAAATTTTTTATTGAGTAACTTAAAAATTAATTGGACATTTTGCAACGTAGTAAACAACTATGTTGTGCTATTGGCATTGTTGATACTCATAAAATGTGTATGCCGCGCGTGGGTGTGAATATTTTAGCTATATATTTTCGTTTAGTTGAAATATAAATACTATTAAAACATGCAAAGGTAATGTCAATTATGCACAAGTAAGAATACTTTATAAGATTATATAATTAACGTGATATAGAGAAATACATCGCAAATGTCAATATAATAAGAGGATTACATTTAGAAAGTAAGGTTCAAAGCAAATTAAGCAAATTGTCAAAAACACGCTTTTTATAATATCGTATATTTTATTATAAAAGAATGGATATCTTTTTGCAATTTTTTTAAACATATTGACTGAATAATTAAATATTAATACATTTAGACGTTATGCATGAAAAAAACTCCATTGAACGCATGACATAATCATATTCTGCTTTTGATAAAAATGAAGTACTTCATCTTATCGCGTTCATATTTATTGATTCAAGTTTACTTATCATGAGACACCTGTAAGAATATTATTACAGTTTTATAGAATTAAAAATATATTTCTTGATATTTTTTCAACAGTGCAATTTGCAGTAACATTAATTCTTATACCCTTTATGAAATATTGTATATACATGTAAAGTGTGTATGTGTGTGCGTGTATGTGTTTGTGTGTCGCACATGACGCAAGTGCGCGAAAATGGTGAAATCAATTTTTTAATGTACTTCACAGTTGTGAGAAATTTAAATCATTTATTTTATATAACAGTTTAATAACACAAATGAGATGAGATGATTAAATCTTATCTTTTATATATCAAGTATATAAATGCAAGTTTAAAATTATGTAAATTTTCTAATTGGCAAGTTTTCTTTGTTGTACAAATATAATATTGCGGCAAGACTATTAATGTTCAACTATATTTCTTTTACAGCTAGACCGAATACATTTTTATTGCGCTAAAAAAATTAATTTTTGGTAACTTACGGTATGTTCACGAATAATTGTGCATATTTATAGAATTTTTCAGTACTGTTAGTGAGCAAGAGCAGCTTTATTCTTTGCTGCAAGTTCCATTTGCGTAGCGGCTACAGTCTTCATGCCATCCTGTACAGCCGAAAGATTAGCTTTCCACGATACGAGCAAATCTCGCAGTTGCATCCATTGTGGACGACCAAACGTTCTATGCATCGTGCTCGAAATTAATACTTTACGACCGGCTTGATCCATTCGAGCTCTCACAAGTTTCGTTTTTAAAACTAAAACAATGAACGGAACAATATTACTTATGCTATCTCGTAAAAATATTACACACAATCATAATATATAAAATTGTTGAACATCTCGATAACTCAGTATCAAGATATAATTCTACCAAGTCAGTACGAATTCATTTAATATATCCTGTTAAAAGTCAGTCTCCACTTAAATGGGCAATGTGGAGACAAAGTTGTTTACACAGGATGTGAATGGTCATTGCAAAACAAAATTTCAAGAACAAAAATAGTTCACCATCGATTATGAAGCTTTCTACTTCAGATTCATCAATTTGCAACTCCTCTTGTATTGTATCAAAAGACATTTCTGGATTTGTCTCTGCAAGTTGCATAAAGGTTAACAGCCTCATCTTCTTCATGTTTTGTTCATGGTTCAATCCTGGAAGAGAAGAAAAGTACAGAATATAATTTTTGTTTTATTTAAATTACTTTAATATCTTATATTATCTGCATTTTTTAAGACATTTTTTTAAGTATGTACCAAGTTGATGCTCGACAAATTCTCTGTGGTGTTGATAGAAATGCAAATAGGCTGGTAATTTATCTTGTACAAATACAAGAAGTAAATCGTGTATCAATTCTCCTTCTAAAAATCTGACAGGTTTCAAAGCCAAAAGTGGATCTAACAAAAATGTATTTGGATCTGCTAACGCAGCTAATATACAACGCTGTGCATCTTCTCTAGCCGCAGAAGCATTCTCTGCTGTATAAGTTCCCAACAACTCTACCATAACAGCTGCTGCTTGCTCTCTAAAAATGAATATTATTTTTCTATGTAAAATATATGAATATTTATATTAAAAATAATTTCTAAATTATAAAGTGTAAAAAATGATTATAGAAATAACTGCAAATAATAGAAATAACGTATACAAAAACCTCTTTTCTCTACATTATTTATCTTATCTCAATATATTAAATATCTTAATACCATTAAGAAATGAGAAAATATAATACCATACCCTTGTTTGCAGCTTAGAAGAACTTCGTGCAACAAACGTAGCAATTTTTGCATTTGCTCATTTGATGGAGGAAAGGAGGCAAATTGTTGCTTCAATTGATCTATTCCACTGTATACAGCTTTTACTTGATCAACATTTCGAGCTATTTGTACCAAATGATAATAAACATGATATCTCATTGGTGAATCATCAGCAAGGGATTGAAATAAGAGCCATAAACTAAAAATGTATATTTGTTTTATATATATATATATATATATATATATATATATATATATATATATATATAGATATATATATATGTATATGGTGTGTATTGATTTTATAAAGATAAAGGATTACGCTTTTAGGCAGACCAATCCGAGCTTGTATCCAGGTGCTTTTACAAGTTTCTCACAAAATGCCAAAATTAAATTTTCAGCACGTTCCATAGGTATCTGAAATAAATAGTGAAAATAAAGACAAAAATTAATAATTACACTGTAATAATAAAAGCAAAAGTATAAAATGTGAAACTTGCCAGAATCATGATAGAGACAATGTCATTTAATACAGTTTCTATTTCATTTTCGTTGCCTTCTTTGAAACATGCCTCGCATACCCCGATAATTTTGTGCAAATCATCTTCTATACCTTTTGGAGATTTCTCTTCGCTAATTTCTGCACCAAGATTTTTAAAATATACTCTCAGTTCTTGTGCCTGGCAATAATATTTAAACATTAATACATATATGTAATATTTTTGCCAATGCTTTGCTTTTAAAGCACATACATTTTAATATAACCTAAATGTCAGAGACAAAGATCTTTCAAAATGTCTTTTACGATATACATATACCATAAAATGTATTCTTAAGAAAATTGGCCACAATTATCATTTTATTTTATAAAATTACCTGATCATCTAATGGCAATTCCATGAAAATTGGCGGCACTTGCATTTTAATAGATGATAACACGTTTTATCACGATAAAATTCGAAGAACCAACTGGAACGGAACCACGGAAGGATGGAAGTGGAAGAATAAGAAAGTCGAAATGAAAACCTGTCGGAAGAAGCCATAGCCTTAGGCCGCATCTACAATAGGTGTAGCAAGTAATGCTAAAGGGCCATCTACAATGGAGAGTCGTAGGCCGTAGCAGTAGTCGTAGAAAACGTCTCCACTTCGTATTGCTTTAGGCCTGGGGCTCGATTCTTGAATTCATTCGCAAGAGAAACGTATTCGCAAATTCTGTTCTTACAGAAAAGTTGGAAATTTATTGGCTATCGTATGACTTTTAACCAATAAACTTGCAACTTTTCTGTTAGAGCGGGTATTTGCGCATACGTTTTCTTGCGAATGAATTCAAGAATCGAGCCCCTGGTCTACAATGGATGTTGTAAGTCGTATCGTAAGAAATTTAACCAATCATGTTCGCTTTTCTTCTCTCTTTCTTCTCTAAGATCAACTATGATTGGCTAGATTTCTTACGACACGACTTACAACATCCATTGTAGACCAGGCCTTACTGTTTACAGCCTACAGCAGACATTGAGCCAATTCATTGCGTGCTTACGATGAGCGTTGGGGCATTCGGGAATAGTTTTTGGTCGCCTTTCTTTGATGGCCGGCTTGTTATTGCTACGTCGTTATTATTCTAGACAGCATTGCCGTAGTTTTAGTGCTGTTACGGCTAAAACACTCCATTGTAGATGGCCCTTAAAGGGCTTTTATTATTACAGTGTAATTATTAATTTTTGTCTTTATTTTTACCATTTATTTCAAATACCTATGGAACGTGCTGAAAATTTAATTTTGGCATTTTGTGAGAAACTTGTAAAAGCACCTGGATACAAGCTCGGATTGGTCTGCCTAAAAGCGTAATCCTTTATCTTTATAAAATGCTGTCTAGAATAATAACGACGTAGCAATAACAAGCCGGCCATCAAAGAAAGGCGACCAAAAACTATTCCCGAATGCCCCAACGCTCATCGTAAGCACGCAATGAATTGGCTCAATGTCTGCTGTAGGCTGTAAACAGTAAAGCAATACGAAGTGGAGACATTTTCTACGACTACTGCTACGGCCTACGACTCTCCATTGTAGATGGCCCTTAAGACTCCATGTATGCGGTGAGCTCCGGCAAACGCATGCGGTGACCAATCAGAATTCAAGCGCTTGCTATGACTTGCCGAAACCCGACCTGCGCCTGGTTGCTGATTGGTCACCGCATGCGTTTGCCGGAGCTCACCGCAGACATAAAGTCTGTTCGCGTCACATGCTCCGACATGCTCCTATTCACCCCAACGCACTCCAATACGTTGATTCCGATGACGCCGACCTATTAGAATGCGTTGGAGTGAGTAGGATCATGTCGGGGCATGGCGACGCGAACAAACCAATGGAGTTTTAGCATTATGCGTTATGCAAAATGGTTTGTTCGCGTCGCCATGCTCCGACATGCTCCTACTCACTCCAACGCATTCTAATAGGTTGGCGTCATCGGAATCAACGTATTGGAGTGCGTTGGGGTGAATAGGAGCATGTTGGGGCATGTGACGCGAACAAACCAAAAGTGTGTGCGGGGATCATACCCCAGAACGCCCAAACGTTCATTGTAAAGCCCGGTCTACATATGATTATTAATGGAAAAGGTTTGCTTGTGTAAAATCCTAAATAACGTGAACGTGTACAAGTCTGTTCGTGCTGTTTTGACATTTTCAAAAATTTTTACACTTGAAACGAGATAAATATTTATTATTCAAGCGTTGGAGACAAAGCGAGGATTCTAAGTGCTAAAAGTGCAAGCAACACGAACAGACCTTATAAAAAGCTATCTTGCGCGCCGTTTCAAGTTTCGAAACGGAATGATGGAGATTGAGTATGATTGAATGGACGAGGATGGTTAGAAAGTAATAAACAGGTAATATTCTGTAGTGTTTCGAGAAGTGGCAAATCTTTTGATTGCCAAATATTAATAAATAAAAAAAGGCAGATTTTTATTTGCTTAATACAATGATTTTACGTGACAAGACGTAATAATCACGAACATGATCGAGAAGGTTAGGTTTTTCTAACGTATTGTAGTAGTATCTTGACAAACGTTGGAATTTGTTGATGTAGTCAAGTTTTTCGGCGTATAGATGAGTATATATACATGTTTTATTGAAGTGAATATGCTCATCGATAATGGATTTTCTAATAATACAAGAAATGAAGTAATCTCATAAATTCGACTATATGAAATGATTCAGTTATACAAATCATTTACTTTAATAAGTTCAATGATTTTGTAACATTTGCTTTAGCAAGGATATCTTTTTTTTGTAGATTACCGTTACGATGAATTTGGAGAGATCTGTTAAGGAGACAGAGTCATCTGATAAAGCAAAGATAGGCAAATTAAAAAGACGTTCGGTTTCCTCTTCTATTAATGATTCTGAGAATAGAAAAAGACGAAACATATGCAGTAAGGATAAAAGAAGGAAGTCAAAACATAGAAGTAGTTCCAATAGTTCTAGTTCTTCGAACTCAGAGAGAAATACATATAAAGTAAAGAAGAATAGAGATGAGGATGTAAAGCACAAAACTAAGAAGTATGGAAATAGTACAGAATTGCAAAGAAGAAGTGGAAAATTTAATAACGATTATAGAT
Source organism: Monomorium pharaonis (assembly GCF_013373865.1). NCBI lineage: Eukaryota > Metazoa > Arthropoda > Insecta > Hymenoptera > Formicidae > Monomorium > Monomorium pharaonis. The sequence continues at coordinate 4,193,619 of NC_050473.1, forward strand.
TCTACAATCGGAGACATGGTAACTTTTTGAATAATCAAAGAGATTATAACTATTCACGACCTTACAGACACCATAACTATTATAATAGAAATAGAAGAGAGACACATAACAATTTTCATTATAATAGATATTATAACAGAAGTTTTGAAAGAATGTTAAATCACAACAGATCAAGAATATCAAATTATCATAGAAATACTGGCCACGATGCAACTAGTCAGCTTTCGCGAGAGAGTAGTTCAAAGGAGCATACGAATCAATTGAGATCTATCTCTAAGAGAGACAAATTTGATTCAATAAAAGATAACACAGAAATTGTTGAAGAAATAAAACAGAGAGAAAAGACAAAAGCAGAAAATGCACAAAATGTAACTCAGCCCAGTCGCAAGAAATTAAAGAGAAAAAGATCTTTATCTACTTCTAGTTCTTCTAGTGTCAGTAGCAGTAGTAGCGATAGTAGCTGCAGTAGTACCAGCAGCAGTAATAGCAGCAGCAGCAGCAGTAGTAGTAGTAGTAGTGACAGCAGTGGTACTGATAGCAGTAGCAGCAGTATTGATAGTTCAGAGAACAAAAAAAAGCAGAAAAAATCTAAAAAAAAGGCTAAAAAAATCAAGAAGGCCATAAAAAAACGAAAGAAGAAAAAACGCATGAAGCAAAAATTGAAAAAGAAACTAAGGAAATCTACATCCAAGAAAAAAGGACACAAGAAGAAATCCAAGTCTAAAGAAAACAAACAAGTTCAAGATGATAAAGAAAAAACAAAGGAAATTGTATCAGACCTGTCAGAACGAGCAAAAGCCATGGCACCTATGACAAAAGAGGAATGGGAAAAAAGGCAGAGCATCATACGCAGAGTATATGACGAGGAGACTGGAAGACATAGGTAAATATGTTACAAAACACACATAATGAAATCCGTGTGTGTGTGTGTGTGTGTGTGTGTGTGTGTGTGTGTGTGTGTGAAATTTTAAACGCATTTATAATTATCTGTGTATACTTACACATACAAATTTTCTATTTATTTTTGTTCCTAAATTTGTATATTAAAATAAATTTTTGTATTTTCACAAAGATTAATCAAAGGCGATGGAGAAGTTTTGGAAGAAATAGTGAGTCGTGAACGACACAAGGAAATTAATAGACAAGCGACTAAAGGAGACGGCAAATATTTTCAAACACACTTGAAGATAAACGCTCTATGAAAAAATTTTGTGTTATAAACAAAAATCGTAATTATCTTCTTTACAAATATGAATTAGATATTGTAATATAGACTTATATAAGTTATTACATATATATATATATATATATATATATATATATGTGTGTGTATAACTTACATAATTTATGTAAATTATATATTTATATATATGTAAAACTGATATTCTTCCTTGTCACATAATATTGCTATCTGACATTACGTTTTGTATTAATCGCATTGCATTTTGAACAAATTTATCTAAGGGCATAACATATAACAATTATAATTCATGCGTGGGTCATAGAAAATTAGATTAAGTTCAAATTTTTTAATGACATCCCTTATTATATGTATTGGAAATAAATTTTTATGTAGGAAATGTTTTCTTATTTCGTTAACAAGGGTAAATTGAATTAAATTTACTCGACTTGTACAAAAAAAATAAATATATATTTTTTAAAATATTTCTAAGTAAACTCCTATTACAAAATATTTTTAATAATTTTAATAAGAAAAACGTGTATCTATTAATCTCGAGGTATTTGTTTGTAGATAATTTTGCATGTACATTTGATAACAATTATGTCTGTAACGTATGTTAATAATGCAAACTGAAATTTTTGTTAGATGGTTTTATTATTGATGAATCCTAATTGCTTCGCAAGATATTGACACAATCTACAATTATTTGTTTAAATTCTGAATAATTAAATGCTTCTATCTGACAGCAAAAAATAGATATAACAAGAGCTCTAGTTTAAATTTTTGACATTTTAATTTTTTTGCAATGTTAATAATTTTCACTAATTTAGAGATTTTATAATCATCTGGGACTATGACAAATTTTAGTTTTAATAACACGTGGTATTTTATAAGGAATTATTTTAAATTTCATGTATTTGTATTTAAAACAATGTGTATTTAAAACACTATTATAATGAAGAAATTTAATTGCTTTTACTACTTTGATAATTTCTTAAGGCAGAGCAAGAGATTGAGAACATAAGCAAATCATATTAAAACATTAAAATAACTTTTCTTTTATTTAATTTTTGAGTGCTTTGTTTTGCTTATTTGTTAGGTTTATTTAAAAAAAAAATTTTGCTTTTACGATATATTTTAAATTAATATTTCTTAATCGTTATTTTCACACACTCGTTTCCAAGATAACTTTTAGCGTGATATAGCATTCTAAGGATTGCATGTGCATGTGGTGTTATTTGCTATACATTTGTTAACATCAAAATAAAACATATTTCGAGTTCAGCAACATAGATTACATTTTTAAAATATATGGTTTTACAGATTAAGAGAACAGTTTCTCGAATGCGCGATGAAGAAAAATTAATTTTTGAAAAGATTTTTTAAATTATATATTACAATTTAATCTAATTAATTAATGATTAAATATAACGAGAATTTAATTATGCGCCTCTCAAGCGCTTGAAATACCGTAAAAGTTATTTGAAGATAATACAAGGTAAGCAAAAATTAGGTTTCGTGCCTCTTGAAATTGTGAGAATTGGTTCTCGTAATTCTCGTAATTCTCTACCTTTCGAAATTGTGAAGAGATATTCGAAAAGTATACTAGGCAAAGAGATTACTGCATGTATGCTGGGAGCGACATGAGTCACGTCGTCTTGTGTTGGCGTGCTGATTTATGCTGATTTTAAGCTAGCGCCTATCGCCTCTTGCGTAAAATTTCATTCGAAGTATCTGAAAAGCATACTAGGCGAGGAAGTTACCGGAAGTACGCTAGGAATGGCAAGAGTGGCATGAGTCACGTATTAACGCACTGATTTTCTTACACCTCAAATTTGCATAAAATTTTATCCAAGGTATTAGAAAAGTATACTAGGTGAGGAAGTTACGGAAAGTATGCTGGGAATAGCGGAACGACATAATCACGTGTTGCGGCACTAATTAGTCAGCGGTTCTTTTATCAGTAAATCTACTCGCAAATTCTGTATTTCTGATAATCGCAATAATTTTTCAATATCATTTAATTGTACGCGCGGCGCAATTTCCCCGATACTTATCTCCTGCCGTGATATACTTTCCTTTGATAAATTTTTGCGTACCTTTAAAGACTGCTTTACGTGAATTTAATTATAAGAATACATAAATGAATTTTTGATCGATAAAATATTGGATGTTAACATTATCTTATTTTTTATGGAATATATATAGATATTAGATGCGCTCCATTTAACGCTCACAACATTCGCGAGCGTCACTTATCTCTGTTTAAAACATGAAATGATTCCGCGGTTCTTGCGAGCGTTAAATGGAATGCATTCAGTATTATCAGAGTCCCTAGACGAAGAGACTTTTGACAGTATTGATTTTATTTCAAATTTCGCTGGAAACAAAAGTTTAAACAAAACGGTCAGCAATACTAGCATATTATATTGTTTGCGATATAACATGATAGCAACGAATGATTGATAGCAAATTTATATTGATATATTGCTATCAGTTTGCCATGATTAAAAATAGAATTTGTGAACGAATTCAATTTAACAGATATAATGTTGTCTCATTTTGTGATAGAAGTAAGAAATATCTGTGTTTCGAATTAGTTTTAATTAGTGTTGGCAATATGACATCAAAAGATTTAACTATTAGGGTTTTGAAATGGACGTCCATGACAAGTATAATTTTCTACTTACCATTTATTATCAATAAACTTCTGCCCTTTATCCGAAATCTTTTATCCTTTCAAATTTTAATTTTTCCCCCAATAAAATCTTATCATTTTTGATCTGACAATGATTGAGATAAAAATTAGGTACTCATAATTTTACAAGTAAATTTACATTAAGATTTGTCCTTTTGCCATGTTAGCGGAAAATTATGTTTATAAATTCTTGACTGTTTTAGTTGGCAATATATTTTGTAATCTTTACAATTTTGTTTGAGGAAAGAGAGACTATTACGCGGCGTTAGAGTTGTAATAGTGGATTCGTTCGCTGCGCGAGAGATACGCGTACCAATAAAAGAGATTGATGGTCAGGAAAAAGAGGGGAAACATTACACGACTGACACGATCAATCTTCGATACTGAATTGTATCTAGGTGTTCGCCGACGTCGTGGACGTTTTTTGGATGTGGACGACGTTATACGCCTGGAGAGCGGTGGCGGCAGCGGCGACGCGGGCGATGGCATTTGTCGCGGCGATGGGCTACAAGTTACACAGGATACTTGCCAGTGTCCAGTCACTATTGGATCTCTATCAGATATCGAGATCGCTGACAATGGTATCACTTCGATCATACTGTCACCATTTATCGCCAAGTTACGATTGCTACATCCTCGCGCACTAGAACTTGTGGAACTCTTCCGACCAGCCTGTGAAACAATATTTGTCATGAATGATCGGGAGGACTGTTATTTATTTTCCGTCAACTAAGCATTTCAAGTTATATTAAGATTTGGAAATAAAGGAAAGAAATATTTGAACTCTGTTAGAAAATCTTATCCTTTTTTAATTTAGTTTTTCATTGATTCGATAATTATCTCAATATTTATATTTTGCTCTTAAGAAACATGGGAAAAAAATAAACGTAAAAATTAATAATTTCTGATTTCAAAAAGGTCTTTATATACCGGTTGATTTTTAATTAGTCTTCTAGTTATATTTTCCTCTTCACTCGAACTTTCAGTGTCGCTTAGATCAGAGCTAAAGTAACACTCTCCTGATCCGTACTTGGTGAAATAATGCACCACTGCGAATTGTATTATAGTGGCAAAGATGAACGCGAACGACAGAAAAACGAAAAAATCCAGAGCAGTAGGGTAAGAAACTTTAGGCAGGTCGGTTCTCGCTTCGAGTCCTAAGAATGTCATTGTTAATACAGTTGTTATGCCTGAAACAACATGTAAATCGAAGAAACATCGAATTGTACAATTATATTGTAGAAGGTTAAAGTTTATTTATTTGAATTTAAATGAGTAATAGCGTAATAAATTAATTGATTATTTAATTTTAATGATCTTTTCCAGATATTAAGTTTATAAATCTATAACAATATTCTATAATAATAGGACATTATTCTATTACAATTTTTTTCACTCGGAAATTATAAATTGTTTCACACTTATAATACTTTGTGTTGTAACGTTTTCAGCAACAAATACAACTTAATAGATAACTACAGATATAATTATAGAGTAAAAATGGTGTTCTACAAAAAATTAATTTTTTGTACTAATAAGAGATTACAGTTTAGGTTTTAAAAGTTGTCAGCATGTCTGATTAATAACAGTATAAATTAAAAAAATGGTTTGATGATTACTCTTGATTTTCGTTGGAAAGTTACAAGCTTAATGAACTCGGAAGTTGTTAGTGTATTTGCGGCATATTAAGAAAGCGTTGCATTTTTAATTATGCCGTTTGTGCATTTTTATGTTTGCAGCTGGCATAGATTCCTTTTGATGCATTTTGTTTGAACCGCGTTCTTAATTTCTTACATAGGTTTATTCTAAACACACATTTCTCTTATAAAAGTACATTAAAATTTATATTTAAGGCATGATAGATTGTAACGGTAGAATTCTCAAAAAACAATTCGGTTATAAATCTCAATAATTAATTACTCTTACCTAATGACACTCTATCGGCAGTAGCTTCTCTGTTCAACCAAAATGAGACCCAAGATAAGACGACCAGTAGGATGCAAGGACCGTATACTTGTATTAAAAAGTTACCCATGTGTCTTTGTAAGTGAAAGTATACTAGGAGCATTGAGTATTCAGCTGAAATATTTAATTTAATATATTATATATGCATACATTAATTGTGAGAAAAAAATAACGTGCACCTTGCTGTAATTATCTTAATTTTTTAAATTAAACAACAAAGTTACATTAAAAAAAATGATCTTGCAACTTCAACAAAAATTATATGTTTGTAAAATCTAGCTAAGATAAATAAATTCTTAACAAATACTGTGATATATGTATTCTATTTAATCAAACTAGCTGATAGAAGCAGAATTTTCAAATTCTATACATGGCAGCCAAAATTCTAGCAGATACAAAAATTAGCGATACATTTTGGTTGTGATATCAAGAAATCTGTTTATATTAGCAAAAAATTTTTTTTATGTAAGGAATTACAATATAAAGGTATACATATATGTATATATATATATATATATATATATATGTATATATATGTTTACATGTAAATAAAATTTTTGCAAATTAAATATAAATGTATAATTTAATTTGTAGATGTTTTAACCCTATACTTATTTTTATTAATTTTTAGTTGCGTTTTTGTTAAATGATATCACACTGTCATTAAAAATTACAGAATATAGGCTTACAGATATTATTAATTTCGTTTGCAGAGAATCTCACCATGCGAAAAACCCGGTACACTCGAATGATTTGCGGTAGGATTAGCGACCAGATCAAATTGCGACAGCTTCATGTCCTCCGCTATAGCAACTTGCCTTGCGCTGTTCCACTTGTAAATTACGTCGCGTGTTGTATAGCCAACTATAAATGGATTAATTTTGCGTTGCTAAAAAAATCAAGGTATTGTTTATTTTATTTTTAAATGATAACCGACAATCAAAAATTATACGTTTAATACTAACAAAACTCTAATAAAGTTTATTTAAATCTATTGATTAAAAAATTATTTATCTAAAATTACTAAAGTAGAAATATTTGTTACATAAGCCATTATAAATTAAAGTTTTCCTTGCTTTTTTCTTTGTAGCTGTTTCAGGATCAAAATTAGGGTATTTACGACAAAAATTTTTGTTATTGGTTAGAAAAAAAGAATACTTCAACCTAAGCTTGCAGTTTTTTAATTTCGATAAACTGGTACTGTAAAGCCAAAACATCTTTAAAATTAAATTTAAATTTAAAGTAGTTTTGTAAAGTAATATAAAGTATATTAAATATTACATAACCTTTTTACAAGAATAAAAATTACTTGAGGAACAAATAAGCTTGATCCTCGTTATTTTTGTTACCATGCAAGATCTTTTACGAATTATCAATACGAATGCTGAAGGAAGGAAATAAGAAGAAACGAAAAAGAAAAAAATAATATCAAGAGTTACGGAACAAGTAAATCTACTAAACTCACAGCTGCCAAATTGCAATGGACATCTCTGTGTATCCATTGGAAAATTTTCGAGATTCATAGGACATCCTGCTTTGATCGTAAGTCTGAAACAACATATATTAGAGACACATTCTGGAACGCTATAAATTCAATAAATTTTTGAATGCATATGATCTTGATATATATAACAGATAGATTACAAAAAACATTTATAATTGATTTACAATTAATACTTTGCATGCAGGCAACTTCAAATACAAAGGGATATATAGTATCGTAAATTGTTTTAAGTTTGATCGAATTATTACAATGCGTATTTAAACCATGTCGAAGAAATGAGAATTGAAAACTGAAACAATTTATGACTAATCAGTAGCGCAATTCTGTACATGCCTACCGACAACTGTCAATGTCGTTAATTGTCGTTGCCTATTTTTTCATATATCAAAATACATGCGCAAAGACACTCAACGACATCGATAGTCGTCGGTAAATGGTTACGGAATAGCAGCTCAGATTATTTTAACAACTCGCTCAGTCGTTCAACAGCAGTTGTGCGTTTTTATATTAATTATATCATAAGCAAAGAATTGATTAGTTTCATTACCCATATAGCACAAAACCATTGCAGAAACATTGCAGCAATGTTATTCAGCAATATTGCAATATTGCAGCAACAGTGCAAACCGTTGCTACAACGTTGTTGCAATGTTGCAGCAGAGGCGAAATGTCCGCTTGCAGCAAACTTACAATGCAACATTGCAGCAATGTTACAACAAAATACATATGCAATAATACGGATAAGGCCATAGTAGTCAGAAATATAATATATATTTCTTTAGTTACTTATAATAACATATAAACATATACCTATAAATTATTTATATAAATAAAATTAATGAACGATGCGTTAAATAAATTCAAAGACTGTTGTATTGCTGGTTATATAAAATATAAGAATTGTGTATTAAATACAGTTAGTACATTCAATAAATTATATATTTATAAAAACTAACACGCATAAACTGTTTATATAACTATAAATTATAAATTATGCGTGTAAAACAAAAACATTGTGATTTTTGGTAAAAAAAAGATACGAGAAGTGTGCTAACAAAGAATGCACTGTTTATGTGACTACAAATTATAAACTATGCACATAAAATAAAAACATTGTTATCTTGAACGCGACAAAGGCAAGACGCGGCAGCCAAATAATGGCCGCGCGGTATTTATAATTAAGGTATCAATCATGAATCCTTTCTTCTGTAATGTGAACACATCAACGTTTTATGGAAAAATTTAATATACATATATTTGTGAATAAATACTTAATACTTTTTTTACGAGTTTATATAGGCAATGAGAAAAGATTGATGAATGATATCCTCTGATATTATATTTATAAGACCCTAGTCTTAATTAATTGCATAAAAATTCACAGAAAGTATAAGTTAATTCTCTCGTCGGATATTTGCTACGTTTCGAATTGCATTACAAATAAAATGTTATTTATAGTGTTTTGAAATTGAATGTGTATGTAACATACACTATAAATTTTTAGTATTGCAGATAGCAATTTAATGTATTATATTGCAAAATAATTCAGGTGCAATATTGCCTTGAATTGCAAAATGTTGCAACGTTGCAGCAATGTTGCTGCAAACTTCGGTGCTATATGGGTATATTCTCCAAATTTAAACTAAATGATATTTACTTGTATTTATAATATAAAAACTTATGTACTTTATAATAAGAAAAATTATAAGAATTTAATAATATAAAATAAATAATGAATAAAATAAAACGTGAAAAAGATAGAGAAAGATTGGTGATACTACTATAGCTTTTAAACTGTTTTATTTTTAAATTGTTTACTTATACCAATTTTGGAATCTAATTTCTTCACGTTATATGTTCTATTGCAAAACATTAATTATTACAAAATATATAATAAAACAGTATTATAAAAACTGTAACATTATCTACATGCAGTAGAGGACAATCAAGTATACTAAAAATTTTAAATAATATACACTACTATAAAAAAAATAGGAAACACTTTTCGTATACCGAAAATTTAGGCTATTTTGAACAGCTGAAATTCAGCAAAAAATCTGGACACTTTTTGGCGTTTGAAAGAAGAAGTTTTCAGTTCTAAAACGCTTTTTGAATTTTGTTTCATTTTAACGGATCAAGGTTTATCACTGTGTCATGTTAGTAAAAAAAAGATAATTAAAATCGCCAAAAAGCGTTTGAAAAAATAAGTTTCAAGTTTTAAAACGCTTTTTGGATTTTATTTCTGCGATGATTTTTTACTGAGTTCAGTGGTTTCAAAACAGTCTAAATTTTCGATATACAAAAAGTGTTCCTTATTTTTTTTTAGTAATGTATTTTGTGCTAGATCACGAGAAAGACTTAAAATTGTACTCTAAACTTATATAGGACACGCATTATACAGATAGCTAACGACATTAATGAGATTTATAATTCTACGCTATAATAAACACATTCTTTGTTTCTCCTTCTCTCTCTCTCTCTCTCTCCCTCTCTCTCTCTCTCTCTCTCTCTCTCTCTCTCCTTCCTTCCCACCCGCCTTACAACACGATTGAAAGAAATAAGTTTAATTCCTTTGTAATAAGTTTTCTCTGCTTTGTGAAAAATGACGATCGTGGTCGGACCATGAGATAAAACATGAGAAGTCGAATGGAATGAGATTAAAAGAATGAAAAGAGATTAACTTTACGAAAACGCGAATAAAGAATCAACTGAACAATAAAGTTAAACGGCCCCAAAATACATAATTCACGACAATTTTAAAGATAATAATAGCTCGATGACAAGTTTTCGGTTTTTTCGATTTTCTTCAAGAAGAAATTTAAAAAAAGTAAATGAAAAATTTAGCAAGAAGTAGGAGAAGGAGAAATTAAAACAAAAATAATATGATAAACAGGTCAATGTATCGAGCCAAGACAAATTTTCTTAATACATTATAATTAATTAGATAAACATTATATAATTATAAACGCGACTAATAACATTATTGTGTTCCTGGTGAAAATATAAAATTGGAGCGTAAGTCGAATGTAAAGGGAGAGTAATAGAAGCGTTAACAAACATTCTACGAAGCGTAAATTGGAACAATGAAATGTAAAAGAAGCGTTAACACTTCTTTTACATTTCATTGTTCCAATTTACGCTTCGTAGAATGTTTGTTAACGCTTCTATTACTCTCTCTTTACATTCGACTTACGCTCCGATTTTATATTTTCATCAGAGGTTAAAGAAACGTTTCGACTATACTTAGTCTTCTTCAGTCATAATACATTACCAATATGTATGAACTTAAAACATGAATGAAATGATGGACACGAAAATATAATTAAACAGTTAAACAAGATGACCATTGAACAACCTAACCTAACCTAACCATAAAACCATTTTCTTCTCTACATAATGATGTTTATGCAATAATGGCAAACGACTAGAATTGCAATAATAAATTGAATTATGATTATATTTAATTGCGATTTCAATAAAATAAGTAATGTAACATATAAGAAAAAAAAATCTTTTGAAATATTTGTGTACTTGAAAAAATTAATAAAATAATAAAAATGATTAAAATATAGATTAAATTATAGGTTAAAATTTATTAGGATAAATTTTTATTCAGTTGTGCAACTAAATTATAAAAAGTTAATAGAGTGCTGTCCGAAATTTTTCTACTTACTTATCGCTTGACTGTTTTAAAAGATTAAAAGATATAACTACTACAATTTCTTGGGTAAACATTCAAATGACAAAAGCTAATCTGAAAACTTGATCCAAATGGACGTTGTTCAGGTCAAAGAAAAAAAGGAAAGCAAAAAGTGATGACTCTCGTAGAGTTTCCTATACCATCCAAGCAAGAATTACGGAAGAAACGCGGCTTCTCTGTCGCGCACTATACATAATATTGAATAAATCCTTTTAACAGGCCACCATTGATATTTTCTAAATAGTAATTTGTTAAGTTTGTTAAAGTTATTTATTAAAATAAAATTTTAATCTTGAGCCATTTGTAAGATATTATCTTTACATCACATTGTTATACATCAAGATACTTTTTAAAAGTATTATGCTAGATAATAATCCAGAAAATAACATATCAGTACAGAAAATTCCGGAAAATTGTTTTTCTGATTCAATAGAAAAAGATATTAATTGATTTTGTCAACGGATATATTATTCAATTGTAAACTTTCTAGGTAAACGTTCCAACGTTCCAACGCACTGATTATATACTGACACGCTTTTCTGTAGAAATCTTATATGATTATTGAAGGAAATCTCTATATTGATTGGTGAGGAAAGTAAGGGAGCAAAAAAAACAGAGAAAAACAGAGAGAGAGAGAGAGAGAGAGAGAGAGAGAGAGAGAGAGAGAGAGAGAGAATTTTCACGATAGAGTGTACATATACATTTCATGCTTGACATACTCTCGCGAAATTGGATCTCTCTCTCTCTCTCTCTCTCTCTCTCTCTCTCTCTCTCTCTCTCTTTCTCTCTCTCTTTCTCTCTTCCTCTCCCTGTCTCTCTTCTTCCATTCATGCATGTACTGCGGATCGTTTTTGATGCGCTTTTCGAGACAGTAATCCAGACTATAATCTCTGTCTTTCCTATTTTTATCTGTATTTATTTTGTTTGTTATTAGTAATATGCTTTCGCGTTTTTGCTTTTGTTTTTCTATCATAATAATAAAGATCGATTATTGATTATTATTATTCCAGTATTATTAATACGATAAAATTAAATTCCTGAAAACTGTCTGTTTAGGGCGTCAATAAAAAGATCAGCTACTGCATGATCTCGTACAATTACAAGACTCGGTTAAATTTTTTAAAGTAATTAAATATTTTGAATATTTAATTGTTTCGTCTTTGCATTGATCTCTTTGTTTGTATTAGAATTTAACGTCTCATATACATATAAGTGTATAAAACATAGTTTTAAAAAGATTTCGAATATATCGCCTAATATAAATAATAATATATATTTATACTTTTTTATATTTTAATCTGTTTTTTTATAATAATACTTTATTCTCTTCAACATTACATTTTGCCAAGGTTTTTTTATTATTTAACATTTTTAACTATCACAAATTGTGATTTAGTAAAATTTGCATAAAGTAACGATATTAATTAATTGTGTATATTTTTTTATAAAATCATTTACTTCAACTGAGAATAAACAAAATATAATTAAAGCTAAATTAATCAAGAAAAAAATTTAATTATTAATAAATAGTATAATGCATGTTTTTCAATGCTTAGTTGGTTTCTTGATGAAATTTTGTAAAGAAATTTAATAAATTATTTAATTAATGATATTGTTTATAATATTATAATAAATATCTATTTCGATATAATGAAACAATCGATACAAGATAAAGTTCAAATTTTCTACTTTTTTATTTTAAATTACATATTATCCTTTGTTTTTTGTTGTTAGTACTAATTAAATACAAAAAAAGTATTAACGTGTAAAATTACAATCTCCTTATTGTTAATCTGTTCTTTTTCTCTTGACCTAATCCTCTGGCTGTATCGTGTATGACTTAACCCTTGAGTTGAGATACCTCAGATCTTGTATACATCACGTCGCCGAGAAAAGATTTGTAAAGATCCGATGGAGAGCGAACACTGACATATTTAGCAGGTTTATTATACTGCACTTATTAAATAGCAGAGTTGGGTAAGTTAATATATTTTTTAGTAAGTTGATATATTTTTAATTAAATTAAATTAAAGTTAATAGATTAAAAAATTAACTCAGTTAAATTAAAAGTTACATAAATAAAAAACTAACTCTCAATCAGTTAAATAAGTTACGTTAAGATTAATTTAACTCAAGTTAAAATAAAAGTTAATTTTGAGAAGAATTATTTATATTCAATTAAAAACCCATACAATTTATTTAAATCAGAATACCAATATAATTACCGTATCGATCATGAAATATATTTAATATTTTATTTGTAAATTAAGTTATAATGTTAATTATATGAAATAACAAAAAAAAATTGTTTTAATGCAGGAATGTATTTTTATTTTATAATTTTTTTCTTTTGCCCAGATAAAATTTTTAATTTAAAAAAGTTAATAAGTTAAAGTTTATACGTTTCAAAAATAACTAGTTAAAGTTAAAAATTAAATCATTTAAAATTAACTAAATTAAATTAAAAGTTATTAACTTTTTAACTTTATTATTAACTTTCAATTTTTTAACTAGTTACTACCCAACCCTGGTATAAATAGGTATATAAATAGAAACTAATGAAAATATCAAGTTAAATTGGTTTCCTTTTTAAAAAAAATCTATTTATAATTTTGATCCTTTAATTTTGTAAAACTTTTTAAATTTTATAGCTAAAAGTTTATCTATAATTGTAGTAGCATACAATTATAATGTTATTAATATATTATATTATTATACAAATATGTGTATTTTTTTGGTACAAGATATGACAAAAAAAAAAAGAAATTTTGACAATTGTCAATAGTAAGCAATAAAATTCAGTTTATAAGAATCTATAGTTTCGATAATTCGTATAACTTCTTAATATAAAAGTTCAGCTTTTTGATCAAATTTTACATGAATTATGTTTTAATCTATGAAATCGAAATATTGATTGATTGAAATTAAATGCCATAATTAAAATACATACCTAGAACTGTAAAGTACTCTGCCATTTTGATAAAGCCTAACGAATTTATTCGGACTGGTGATCGTATGCAAGTAACTGTGCTTGCCATTGTAGAAGTACGTGTCGGGTTTCCATATCCGTGCCAACATAGAAATACTCAGAGCAAGCGTTTCTTTACCACCTTGAAATGCTAAACGTCTATCAACCCACGATTGCCGGAAGTAACAGTCCATTGAGTATGTCTGCAGAAATTTCAAAATCCGTTAAATTATTTTATTGTTATATACGTATATGCGAGATTATAATCACGATTTGAATGAACAAACATATGACTGACCATATCCACCTCGGAAATGGGTCCCATACTGCGTACCATAATATCAACCTCAACAGTGGCCGGTGGCCCGCCAAAGTCAGGTCTAATGCTGTTGTCGTAACCTCGAAGTAGATTATCTAATAGATCGCTAATGTTGGTGTGATTGTTGCTTTGCGTCCGCTGTCTGACGGAAGCTTTTGCAATTGCGACCACTCTTAAACAAGTATTGCAATTTTATTAATCAAATAAACGCTTGTTATTAGTTTTATGAATTATGAAGAAACATTCATTTCATAAACACAAAAAATTTATAGAGCAATGTGTGTGAAACATGTTGTTAAGTTTTTAAAATAAATATTAAACTTTGATTTGCCTTTGGACAAGATTAATGTATTAATAATGTTAATGAAAGTTGATACACAAGATTTAAAGTGTGTACGGAGAATCGAATTATATCACGTGACACGTGACAAGGAAACGTAACAATGCAGAATTGAAGCGTAGTTTCTGACTATAGAAAGATGTGCAATGTGCAATTAATTGGAATATTTTATCTTAAATATTCTTATACTTATTCTTTCTGAGTGTAATTTACACGAGAGAGTGTTAAATTAAGCTAGGATCGTATTTACCGCATTTAAAAAACGTTCTAAACAGAGTCGCATTCACTCATTATACTTGTCAATGTATAATTTCATTTAAAAAAATTTAGATTATTTAAATTTATATTCCAGAAAAAAATGTATTTTTTGTATCGTTTATTAATTAAATAATTGCATTTTAAATTTAATGTTTTACTTTAAATGACTTTTGAAACTTGGAGAAATAGAAAGCGTGTTATATTTATTTTCAATAAAATATAATATTGTATACTAATATCAATTTAAAGATTAATATATAATTAATTAAAATATTAATTTTATTATAATTAATTAAGCAATATTATGAAAAAATTTATTGCATTTGTTGAATACATCGATCAATGTAGCAGTTAAATAAAAGTAGCTTTGTTCAATGTATATAAAGAAATATCTTTACATAATTATTGTAATATTTATATACGAATTGATTATTTAAGAGACAATACACAAATAAAACTACAAGTATGCCTGTAGTTTTGTTTGTAGTTTATAAAGATCGCATTGTTGCACAGAAACAAAAGAATACATTTACGCGATTTAAATTATTTGATCGCCAAATTTAAATTAAAAAAATCTTGCACAGACTTTTGAATAAATTGGATGACATATAACTGACTTTATCAAAATTCATAGGGTAAAATATAACACAGTGCTTCTCATAAATTAAACTTACAAAAAGGTAGAGGTAATAAAGTTGGCAAGGATGAACAGGACTTCTGGCTTCATGATGTTTTGTTATTCTGAATCCGTTTTCTTCACGTAAAAGATCGTTCACCAATTCGATTAATAATAGGACCATTCAATGTTCCGCTCTAGCTGTAGCAAACGTCAATGCATAATATTAATAAGAGCTGAAAAACAGATTTATAAGTACTCGCGACATTGTAAAGCTTTCACGTAATAAAATTTTGTAAACTTCTAGAAAGGAATTATAAGATATATTGATAATGCAGTACAATTAAATTTAGTCAAATATGTAGAATTATTACTATAAATTTTCTATTTATTACATTTTTTAAATTTTCTAATTCAAAAAATTTGTATTTTGCTGTTTATTTCTGTGTGCGACGCTTTTGGAAAATTTAATCAAAACTATCTTTTGAAAATTATAGCTTCAGAAAATTTAAATGGCCAAAATATGGAACTGTGCATAATGAGTACTTCTTATATAGTATATGCATAGATATTTTAGATAATTAACTAACATAATATATTATTTGATATAAAAATATCAACTTGATTTAAAACTGTCTATTTTTTCTAATTCTATATTTATCACTTATCTCGTTTTTGCAGTTATTATAATAATTTTTCTACGGTTGCACAATTTTTTAAACAGCACAAATGTCTGACGAAAAATTCGCATACAAACTTTTGATCTTCTTGATCATGCTTTTTTGAGTTGCTCCATTTGTGACAGATAGTGATGTGTTATAACATGTACTAAATAAGCAAGTGTCGAATCGGAAAATCTTGACGGTTACGCGTACACTCGCTGCTTGTGCAACACATATTTTCCTCTCAAAAATCGCACCGTACTCAAACAGCTATTTGTACATACATACACACGTAAATACGGAGTACGCTTTGAAAAGTGGGTACCAATTGCGACGTGATGATAGGTTGGTTTGATTGTCAGCATTGTTTGTGTACGTTAATCGGAAATAGAGATTTTAATTACACAACGCGTCTTGTGAAAGCAATCGCTCATGCAAATAATTTTTCAAATCATATGATACATTTTTTTCTACTTAAACATATTTAAATAAAACTATATGTGCTTTGTCAACGTAACATATAAACCACATGGTATTTAATAAATACACATATAAGAAAACGCACGAGGCTAATAGGCATTTCTTAAAATTAATTTGTAATTCGAGACCATGGTATCGCGAACATTCTCGACACTGTATATCGTATATCCGATACCGACGTATGTACTACTTCGTGTTATGAAACTGTAAGTTGGAGTGACACACAATGTCAATTTTCTATGCTACAAATACTATGGTAAAATGTATTTTTTAATTATCGTGCATTTCCAATATGATAGATATATGTATATATAAAAATTATTCTTGCGAATTTGTTTAACTTTGAAATATATCAAAGCTCGTATCGTAAATATCAATTTTTAATAAAAATTGTACTAAAAATTATATACGTGTTTTAATCACTTGTCTAGTAAGTTATTGAATTCCAATATATGTATAGTTTACAGTATTTATATGTACGTTACATACCCAGGCACGGAAATGATTTGTAATTCTGATTAAAAGAAAAAAGGCAATATCGTCAAACAGATGAAGAATATCATATGAAGATAGCGCGACAGCGGACGTCTTGGTGCAAATGACGACATGTCTCAATGAAATTCATGGTGCCTTAAAAAAAACCCACATTTATTATCGACGGGTTTATCAGGACCATTTGTTACATCGAGAAAAGCGGATTGGATGTTTTTCGCAAATTGCTTTGAGCACTCGCCAGGTAATACACGTATAGTCTCAGAATTCAAAGTAGCATCAAAAATTTAAAATTAATGCAATTCAAAAAGGAAATAAACAAGAAAAATAATATTTTTGTAAATATTTTTTTTTTTACTTAAAAAATACAAGTGTTGTGTTATAATCAGAAAATATCAAAAATACAAGGAGACAATAATTATTGTGAAATTCGTAAACTCCATTGATGAAAAATTATTTAAGAATGGTATTATTTATCCTACATGTGTGATGAGCTAACTTGAAATTTAATTACTAGAAATTCACAGAAATAATCAAGTAACAGTTCAGTAAATTGTCAAGTAAACACTCAAAATTTCAAAAATGGTTCGACCTTCTAATCCACGACTCATGGCTCGCGTGCTAGATGCAGTAGCAAATCTCGGTGATACCAGAGGTTCATCAGCTCGCGAAGTTCTTAGCTTCATCCGGAATAATAATATATCGTTTAAAAATCTAACGCTGCAGGTGACAAAAGTTTGTACATCTAAACAAATCGCATTTTTTATTTTTCTATTAATAATAGAATGTTCATTTATTATAATAATAATGTGTAAAATATTTCTCAGAGTTTTTAAGTTTACCAAAAGTTAAAATATGTTTTTGTTTAAATAGTCATAACAAATTTATTTTGAAAAACAATAATTTCAAATAAAAAGTTTTTAAAGCTTATTAAAATTTTGTTGTGTCTTTATTTTCTTCTCAATTTGTTATATATTTTAAAAATTATAAATTATTTTTTAAAATAGAAAAAGATAATTTCTATTATATTATATTAATAATAAAGTTTTAAGTAATTTAAATGTTTTTACGACGTACATGACGTATTGCAGGTACATCGAGCTTTAAAACATGGAGTAAATGCTGGACTTTTACGGCATAGGAGTGGTCGTTATAAAGCACTAGCTACTTTGAATCCTAACGTCTCTGCTCCACCTGCTAATAATAAAGAATTTGCTACTAATGGTGAAAAAAACGAAGAGAAAAAATCAAAATTCGATATACGAGCACCGAGTAGTGATGTGGAATCCTCTCGTCAAACACAACAGTGCAAGTACGCCAGTAGTATTACTTATGGCCAATCTCTTTGGGTTATTTTCTCTTTCGATTAATTTAAAGTATTATGATATCTTAAAGAAAATAATTTATACATATTAACACCAACATTTAAATTTTATAAATAAGGTCTACTGAAATCTTTTATAAATGAATAACGTGTACAATCTATTATGTATGGATAATGATAGACTGCCATATAAAGAGTTTGACATGATATAAAATGCCAAAAATGTGGAGAAAACGATAAAAAGATTAAAATAAATTACTGATTCTGCTTAATCTATAAATGTAGGAAAAGAACTACGTCACGGCGACGAAATAGCAGACATCGTGATAGTAAAACAAAAAGAAAATCTTCGCCGTATATTCGACGATCTAATGTCGCTCAAAAACGAAAGGTGCATTAATCAGAATAGTTTTGATTATATCCTACTTTTACAATAACATTCAATTTTATATGTATTTAAATATATTTGTGCTATTCTAATAATCTAGTGAGTATATTATTTTGTTTTGTAAATAAAATAGTAAGAATAATTGCTACAAATTTTTTCTTGTACATTTACTATATCGCCAATAAATATTATTGATATTTAATTTCATAAAACATATGAAATATAATTTTAATGTTCATGGTGTTGATAGCGACGACAGCGAAAGCGCACATACGAGGAGTTCGAAGATCAGCCATCCGAACAGAATGTCTTGTATGGAAGAGATGATTCACCCTTATCATTCAATCGCAGAACAAAACGTTCAAGAGCATCCAAGCGAAAGTTGGAGTCCGATTTTTCTGACGAGAGCAATTGCGATAACAATGTCAGCCGAAAGCGCATTTCCCGAGGTAATTTTAACCATTAAACGTTAAAGAAAGTAAAAATTCATTAAATTAAGAATTATACTGTTGTCTTTTTTATTTAGGTTTATTGGTATGTGTATGTTTTGTGTGTGTAATTAATTTTTTCTGTAGAGAAGACTAAAAAAATATTAGCTATTTTAAAGCAGTATCTTCTTAGTAGAAGTATCTTTTAAATATTAACCTCAAGTTTAAAAAATATAGTATCAAATTTGGTTCTGACAAGGGAACAATGATCGCTAACATATACCTACTTTCTATTTTTTACGCAATCAGATATTTACAAGTGATCTGTAATATATAATTATTAATCTATCTTTTATAGCAAATAAATCACTGTGTCGAGAAACAAGACACAAAGAAATGTGCGAGAAATCGAGAGGTAGATCAGCGTCTCGAGCTCGAAGTCTACAGTTATTGCAACCAGCGATGCAAGCCCGACAGCATCCGACTGAAGAGAGCAGAAATGATAGGCAGTATTGTGACGAGGATCACGAATCATCCACGGAACACAACGTGGCACGTCAAGAAGCACACAAAGACGTCGAGAGAATTCGCGAGGCAAATGATAGCAACAGCGGCAGTACCCTGGAGAACTCGAGAGATTGATTATATTGTTTTATTTTTACTGCCACTTATTATTTATTAATGTATAATATTCTATTGATTTTTTGGTGACTATATACATCTGTCCATTTTGTTTTCTACTTTTCTATTTTAAAATATCTTACTTTGAGAAATAAATTCATGAATGTTTGAATCGTATAAGGACAACTTGAAATAAATATGGATATATAATGGAAAATCTTATATATGTTGTTCTATAAACTATCTTCTGGAAGCAGAGTTTCCTTTTGTATAATTATGTTTTTTTAATAATTTTTTGATCAGGTTCGTTTTTATTTAATAAAAACCGTTAAGAATAATAAGCGTTTAAATTATAAATTTTATTTTTAATGTTATAAAAGATTCTTTTCCTCTTTTAAAAAATCCGTGTAAGCGATTTTATTGTTGAGTTTTTCACAATGCTGATTGGTTCTCTTGCTGCGTTTACTTCGTGTTGCGAGAGTAACTGTCATTGCAATTAAATTCTGACAGCTGCCAAATTTGTATAGATCTTAACTATATAATTATTGTTGCAATTTATTTTTAAAAAGTAAAAAATAAAAAGTTAATTTGCGCGCGCAAAGCGCGCGTCTGTCCTCTCTGGTCCTCTTTTCAAAAAGCCGTATAAGCAATTTTATTGTTGACAGTTTTCCGCGATACTGATTGGTTTTCTCGTTGCGCTTCGTCTTGTAAGAGTAACTATACCATTGCAATTGAATTTTGACAGCTGTCAAATTTGTATAGATGGTTATCTATACAATTATCGCTGTAGTTTTATTTTTAAAAAGTAAAAAATTAAAAGTTAAATAGCGCGCACGAAGCTCGAGTCTGTAGTGTCAAGTAATTTTAAAAAATAAATGAAATAGTATTAGATATAAATACAACAATTTTATTCAATATAGAGTATATAATATATACATTTAATGCATTTATAAATTTAAAATTAAAATTATTGCTTTTACTATAATTTCCATAAATTAGTAATTTTTTTAAAAATGTATATAATTTATACTCTACATTATATATATATATATATATAAGTTCAATATATAATTGTTAAGTGTACAATTATAAATGTACATACGTTGATACGTGCTACATATAAGAACGAATTAAACAATAGCTTGTTTTGATTTTAATGGATGGTTTACAATCGAAAAACAAATATGCCAATAAAGTAATACTTTCTAGAAAACTTTATAGACAAATAAAAATCCGAACAAACTTAAGCAACGTCTTGTATAGAGAATCGAGCGAATATAAAAGAAACTTTGCTAGCAAGGATAAAATGCCATTACCTAAGTCCTAAACCGATAAACATCAGAAAGCTTTATGTCAAAAAATGCGCCGCTTTGAGGCTTTACTCAAGCGTGATGAGAGAAATCTTATAAAACTTGACGTTTGCGATACTATCTTGCATGGGCAAAAGCTTCCGCACTTGAGTATTTTCCGTCATACATTTATCGGCTTCCAACGACGAGAATGAAAACGCCACCCACGCGCCGACTTGATGATAAACTGAAGAAGTTTCGCGATTCCAACCGAGTTTTGCTCCAGAATATACATAGAGACATAGAGGTTATTGAATTTATTCATTTGTTAAACAAAACAATTTTTAGATTTATAATTTGAAAACAAGCTATTGTTTAATTCGTCCTTATATGTAGCACGTATCAACGTGTATGTAGATTTAACAATAATATATTGAATTTAAATATATACATTGTATATATATATATATATATATATATATATATATATATATACATACAATGTAGAGTATACGTTATACACATTTTTTTAAAAATTACTAATTTATGGAAATTATAGTAAAAGCAATAATTTTAATTTTAAGTTTATAAATGCATTAAATGTATATAATATATACTCTATATTGAATAAAATTGTTGTATTTATATGTAATACTATTTCATTCATTTTTTAAAACTACTTGACACTACAGACTCGAGCTTCGGCGCGTTATTTAACTTTTTTTAGTTAAACGGCTTTTTTAAGAGAGAAATACTTTATAGATATTTTAAATATATAAAAAACTTTGACTTTTATATGTTAAATACTATATGTTTCACACTCGTTCCGCTTATCAAATAAATTCCATTAAAATATGCTTCAACGCGTCGCGCTCATAATGTGCACGCTTCTGTTATTTGCTTGAGTGATGGCTAAAAGTGTAATAAGCGGATTATAATGTAATGAATAATTAATAAGAGAAGATAATATATAATGAAAAAGAAAATATACATACATACATATATGTGTTTGTGCGTATGTAAAATAATTACACACACACACACACACACACACACACACACACACACACACACACACACACACACACACACACACACACGTCTACATTAGAATATTATAAATAAAAGTCACATTTTTATAAAATTTCAAAAATATTTTTTTATATCAATAATTTGTACAAATTTTTTGACAGACTATTTAAAATGCAATAAAATGCTCTGAGAAAGGTTACTAAACTTTCAAAATCAATCGCGCACGTATTGATGAGATAACTTGCGTCGAATGTAGCATTGTTATTATAAAATTGTTATTATAAAAGAATAACATTTGTTATTTTTTATGACATATAATATAATATAAATTATAATTTTAAACGCTTTTAAACTTATTCTTTAAAACAGATTATTAAATAAATTTTGATTTTTTAATAATTTTTCCATAGTAATCTCTAATTAATAATTAATTAAGAATTAACATTTTTATATGTTAAACATAAAGATAAAATTAAGATCGCCTATTTCGGTCTGTAGCGGAACTTGGTGTGCTAAATATAATTTATCTATTAATTTAATATTCTTAGCTTATATAAACTACGCGCTGACAATTTTGTCAGTCTTGAAACACACAACTACTAGCTAGATATCGATCGAAAAGTACCTTTAAAATTCTCATTTTCCTAAAAAAAAAAACTGTAAATAATTTTTATGTAAATCTTTTCAAGCAAAGAGAGATTTTAAACATGTTTCTAAGGATTGATATCTGTCTAATATACTTACAGATATTTATGTTTACATTTACCGAAATTATATTTCTAATAAAAATTGAGTGTTTAATTCAGCAATATTTCAATATTTTATTAAATTATTTCATACAACAAAACAAATAATTAAGAAAGAAAAGAGCGAATATGTAGAGAGATAAATATTATTGATAACTTCTCAAAAAATACAAAAAAGGAATCTGTCTAAATTTTTAAAGAACGTTTTAAAATTTTTTAAAAAAACATGTTATGAATTTTATAAATTATTGTAAATGTACTAGAGACCATTTTACAATTAAATTAAAACATAAACGATATTTGTGTGTGTGTGTGTGTGTGTGTGTGTAATAAAATATATTTGTGACATGATCAAGGTAATCAAGATTCAATTCATTTAATTGAGTTTTAATCTTTCAAATCTTTCAAAAACTTACCAAGTGCACATGTTTGAATTCTTGGCATTTTGAAACTTTTGCAATACGAGACAATAATAAAAAGATTTTGAAACATTCTCGGAATTATTTAAATGCATTAGATAAAATAATTTTTAGATAATGTTCTTACGATTATCATAACACAATAATATAACAAAAAATTCTGACGTATAGTCTTAATTGTATAAGGTATCTAGAGATCACGAAAAGCACATAGCAAAGCCACAACGCGCACTGACTCAACTGACTGCTCCAAATAGGACAGCTGACGAAGGATAGAAACGCGGCTCTCTTTCCACCCTCCGCTATCAACCCCCACCAGCTCACGCCCCTTTCTTCATCTCCACTCTTTATGCTCTCGATCATTAAACTTTACTAAATTTATATCATATTTCATCAAAGTATAATTGCAATAATAATAAAAAACAATATTACTATAATAATAAAAATACGCGCGCACGCGCGTAAAACTGTTTCTTGAAATATGATTCAAGTTTGCAATTATTATTTTGAAATTAAATGAAAAAAATACAAAAAAAAAAAAAAAATAAATTCAAAACCACGTGTTTTCCTTGTGACTCAAAAATAAAATACAAAAATTGAATATGAATGTTATTTAAATTTAAGAGTGCATTTTTTAATTAAAAAAAAAATAAAACATTTGAACAATTTTAGGTAATCGCATAATAGTTTCGCTTAGCACAAATATTCTACAAAGTCCATAAGAATAACAAACGAGAAAAGATGATCTAAGATTAATAGCCTTTTTCCTAAAAGTATTCTGTGTGTTAGGTATTTTTAGGAAAACATACAGATAGCTTTGTATACAAATAAATTCGTACAGGAAATGTGCTACGTTCCCGACTTGTCGGAAACACGTCGAACATTACGGTTACTCGTTACTTGCCGGAAATATCAGCGATATCATTTTCTACCATCGGTTAGGTTGATGCGTACCAATGATCGAAATTACGAATCCATTTCTCGTCGCCATAAATTTTCTAGCAGCATGAAAAATGTCAAATGCATCATGTTCGTGTACGTGTTTCTTTATACGTTACATCCAAATAAAATTTGTTTTGCGCATATTAGTTCCATTATCAATAAGCATATATAAAATTAATAGCAGTAAACATAATGTTAAAATTTGTTAGTTAAAGATTAGAATTAAATTTTTAATATCAAATTAATGTTGAGGGGTATTTATATTTAACAAAAATATAATATTATTATAATAAAAGTTTAAACCTTTTGATAAATTAATTGCAATAAAGTAACAAAGGGTCGCTTTATATTTCGGGATTTCAACGAAAGCGTATGTCATTCATTCTCGTAAAATGATCATACAAGACCTATGTCTCTGCTAAAGCTGTGCACGTCGTCTCAGAAGGATCAGAATTTCCGCAACGAGATATATTCCTGCGTAGAAATATCTCATACGGTGTGCATATATTACATACATATTTTTCTGTCATTCTGTATTTTATACAATCCCTAGAGATAAATTGAAGATATTTCCTGAATAACATATGTAAAATATAAATATTAAATGTATTGTTTGTGTAGTGCACAAAACAAACACTTGACTGTAAAAGTGTACTACATCAGTATACTTTAGTGTTTGTTATTTTAAATTATTTTATTAAATTATTATTACGTTTCGAGTTTGTTGGAACAATTTGGATTTTATATTAAACATGTAGCTTTGTACCATTGTACATGTAACATTGATTGTGATCCACAGCCTTGATTATCGTAATAACGACAGATTTTATGACAGCAAATTTTCGATATGGGGAAATCATATTGAATTTAATTGGCGTGTCAATCTTCCGTGAGTGAGGGTTCTCGAACTTCTCTATTGCGAAACGACGTTTTATACGTTAATATTCCAGTTTATCGTATCACAAGATTTACGAGAGAGGAATTCTAAATGATTAAATGCATTCTCAATTATGAAAGAAGTGTAAAAAGTTCCAGGTCTTACTTTTTTGTGATTATTGTATGATAATAACAAAAAAAGGAAGACCTGGAACTTTTACACATAATGGAACTCTCAATTTCCGGCAGCTTCAAACAGGATGCGCGATATATCCTGATGCGTTTTCCGATGTGCGAAATTTATTTCGTTTTAAAATCCAACTAAAATTCTTATATAATCCAACTTAACTCACAAGCAAGCCACTCGTAGATCTTTAATCTCTCGTCCGTGAACAGAAATCTCCGCGCTATCGTTCCCTACTCAAATCTAATCTCTACGAGAGAGTCATCTTTTCTTACTCTCATTATACCGCTGCAGCTTTTCACAGTTGAATGACTCGTCGTGCTATCATTAATCACTTTTGCCGTTTCTCATTGTCTCTAATCTATAAAAATTATATATTAGAAAGAATGAGTTAATTATTTGAAGGTTGTAATAAAATGAAATATTTGTAAGAATCTCTTTCTAAAGAAAATCTAAATGAGATGATTTAGATATGTAGTTTATACAAGACAGTTATAATCCGCAATGATATTACGTAATAGTTAATGATATGAACAAACACACATTAAATAAAATTAAAGGCTAGCTAGATGTATTTTATTTTTATTTTTGCTTCTCATATACGAGTATATCGTGTTACGTGCAATTAGACGGATATGCAAACTCATGCAAGTTTTTTGCAGAAACGGTCTTACGCTTTTCTTCCTTTTGTCATAAATATCTCTCTTATAACTAAGTGAAAATGCGTTCGCAATGCATATTCTTAACAGCAATTTATTTTGAGTTCTTTGAAATTTATTTATTAAGTTAAGTTATTCTTAAATTAATTAGATATGTAAAACGGTTCGTCATTTCTGTTTGTTTTACTTTTAATCACATTTTACGAAACCAAATATTCAAATATATATAAATACAGGTTTACTTCAGCTTCTATCCTTATTGCCTCCGTCATGTTAATAAAAAAAGAAATTGTTATGATTGAGTAAATCGTTTCTTGGAAATCATGTCAATGCTCATAGAAGATTCAATTAATTTTTTCCATTACTTTTTAAATTTATATTATACTGCGAATCTTTCCATGAGATTTGATTTTCTCATAATCAAATATGCAATATGTATATATTGCAATACATAGAATTTTGTAAAATTTTATGATATATTTTATATGGCACACACATAATATAAAACACACACACACACACACACACACACACACACACACACACACACACACACACACACACACACACACACATTGTTTACTAAATTTATTAGAGTTGTAAAACCATTGCTTTCTTTTTAAAATAATCATTCATTATTAATTATGTGTTATATAATTAACAAAAAAATATTATATAAATACTATTTGTCTTATCAACATTTAGTATATATATATATATATATATATATATATATATATATATATATGTAACGTTTAACAGTTTAAAATATAACAGTATAAAAGTAAAATATAAGAAAAATAAAAGTATTTATATTGACAGAAAATAATAACTCGAAATGTGCAATGAAGTTGATTAAGGCAAATAATTGATCAGTGTCAAAAACCTAATCTAATTCTCTTTTAATGCTTTCTTTTGTTCTTGTTACATTTTTCTTCTTTTTTTGTAAAAGAGAAAAGTATCATGAGTTTTTGTATGATATGATTATGAATCTAATATTTCTCTTGCTATAAAACGGATACGTCTCTGGAAATATGTCGCAGGGATAAGAGGGAAAAGCGGAGCGAAAACAAGTTAGAGGAAAAGCGAAAACCCCGACACTTTAAGACAGCATCATCAGCAATATTCAAAATCTTTTCTTCTCATCCACCCTCATTGATACTCTTTATCGTTTTGACCGCGACCTCCATCGCCGTGCACTTGCTTCGGAATTTTGACGATAGCCATATTTAGTATTATTCCGTTCTCATTCGCAAGACTCAACTTTACTATGTAAGCTTTTAAGTGTTATTTATTTATTTATTCTATTAATTTTTCTTTGCTGATTTCTCGCAAAATTCATAGTAGAACTAAACATGAAATTGTCTCATATGATGATTTCTTATAACGTTTGTATGCAATCGTATCTATGCTTTATTCATGCATATCTATTATGCTTATTATGCATAATTTATTTTTACTTCAAGACCGCCTTAAATAATATCTTAAGATAATACGACTCTGATTTGTTTAGAATATCTTAACAGTACTCAGTCTTTAAAATAAGAATCGACTGTAAATACTGATCTATAAGGCAAAAACATTTCTGTTAAATAACATGCTATATTAATTATAGAAATAAATCGTAATTGATCGAATTAACAAGTTTGTTAATCCTTCAATAAAAGAATCTTTATCCTTTTAAAAGAGTCTTAACCAAGTGATATCAATCAATCTGTATTTCACATATTATTCCATTGGTCCGGTTTATGTTTGTATTAATAAAAAGAAGTTACATTTTACTAACCACTTAAAAATTTTGGTTTGCTTGTAACTCATACTCTATAAAATAATCGATATTTTAAAATATAAAAGAATATAGTAGTATCTATTTCAATAAGTTTTTAATAAAAGATCATTAAAAGATAGAAAAGATTAAATATCTTGATGTACGTGTGTGTAATTAAGCTAAAAATAAATATAATTATTAATAAATGTAAATATATAATGCAAAATTAAATGTTTTGTAAAAAAAAGATTATATACATATATAAATAAGAATAAATACTAATATATAAATAGAAATAAAATTTAAAATGTTGAAATAAGTATTTAAAACGTTGAAACTTTAAAAATCATTTTACATTATCGTTGTACTTAGATTCTTAATCTATAATGTATTCTTTGCTATTTCTGGTTTTTGCTTTTTTACATATTGTTTTGTTGAAGTTAGATAAAGTATCTACAATGTATTCTTTGCTATTTCTGGTTTTTGCTTTTCCACATATTGTTTTGTTAAAATTAGAAAAATAAAAGTTAATAAATTAAAAAAAAAACAAGAAATATTAAAATGTAATAAACAAAAAGCACATTGTAGATTAAACTTTATGGAAGATTAAAAAAAATAACTATTTAATATTTAACTAACTTTTTAATTTAAAAAAAAGTATATTATTACATATCATTACTTTAAGTAAATAATATAATAAAGTAAAGTAAATATTAAATAAACTTTAAATAAATATTTTCTCTAAAATATTTCAAGTAAATAATACATTATTTAATATAAAATGTTAATATTAATGTAAAATAAATATTTAATAAACATTTAATAAATATTATTTTTACAAATAAATTGTACAATATATAACTATAATAAAAAAGAAATATTTAAAAACGTTTAAAAAAACAGTGCTGATTATATAAATATAATTGTCAAAATTTGTCGGAAAAAAAGAATTAATCCGTAATTTCTTTTTAGAGATCACTTCCTTTTTTCCAACAAATTTATTGATATACCTTGATCGGCTAATCTCTAGATCTACTGAAACGGTTGAATTTGATCGTTGGTATTGTCAGTAAACGAGTCGTTGGTGAGGGTAAGCATTTAAAGAGAACTGGCAATTTAGTCGGTCGACAGTTACATGACAGATTTTTGTTGCGATGGATCGTTGGGTAGGAAAAGTCGCAATGATCACTGGAGCAAGTTCTGGAATAGGTGTGCAGATCACGAGAGCGCTCGCGAAAAATGGAATGAAAGTGATTGCTGTAGCGAGAAGACTGGAAAAGCTGGAAGAATTAGCGAGAAATATCAAACTTGAGTTTAAAACTGAAGTATGTACGTTGCAATGCGACGTTCGACGGGAAGAGGATATCCTCAAAGTATTTAAATGGGCGGAGGAAAAATTAGGCGGTATTGACGTAATGATTAACAATGCCGGTGTAATTTCTCCCGAAGAAATTATAGGTAAATTATTATCTATTCTTATTCTTTCTTTTTTTTCAACGTAATATAAACAAAAAATTTTTTTCTAATAATAATAAAATCTGCTAAACGTTTTATTTATAAGATACATTAAGAGCCACTTACACCAAACTATAATTAACTTAATCGTTGATTAGTCCATTGGAATTGACCAATCATATTTGTTGTTAAGCAAAATTAACAAATGCGATTGGTCAATTCCAATGGACTAATCAACGATTAAGTTAATCAGAGTTTGGTGCAAGTGGCCCTAAAGCATTTCTCTTTTATATATATATATATATATATATATGTGTGTGTGTGTGTGTGTGTGTGTGTGTGTGTGTGTGTGTGTGTGTGTGTGTGTGTGTGATTAATAAAAAACAAATAATATATATAATTTATTTCTTATGTAAAATTAATTTTAAATATTTGTTTTTTATTGAAAGAGGGATCAACAGAGACATATCGTAAAATTATGGACGTGAATGTGATCGCAACAGCAATTTGTTCACGAGAATTAGTGCAGTCTATTAAGAAGCGAAAAGCATCGGGTTATATTATTAATATTAGTAGGTAAGTATTATACTGTATATTTTAGGCAATAAAAGTACAGATATTTATGATATAATTTAATATGCTATTTACTTGATATATAACTTGACGTAAATAATATTGATAAGCATTAATCTGCCTAAGTAAAACCTATCCCGGAATTAAAATTTATTCACATCCAATATACAACCTATTGTCTAATATATGAAATGTAGAATTATAAAATTAGTTTGTATATACATATGTATATGTATATATAAACACACACTCTCTCTCTCTCTCTCTCTCTCTCTCTCTCTCTCTCTCTCTCTCTCTCTCTCTCTCTCTCTCTCTCTCTCTCTCTCTCTCTCTCTCTCTCTCTCTCTCTCTCTCTCTCTCGTGTGTGTGTGTGTGTAAACCCTCAAACACCAACATTTTACTGTGTCAAAATTATTTTATATTTTGCTAAATAAAAAGATTTACAAAAAAATGCAATAATAAATAATATAATAGGCCTGTTCTTTTTAGCTGCACTGCTACACTGGTGCAACAAGTTAAAGTAAGATAAATATATTTTTTCTCATCATTTATCTAACTTACTGCACCAGTGCAGCAGTGCACCGAAAAAGAACAGACTTGTTCTTTTTCGCTGCACTGTTGCACTGGTGCAACAGGTTAGAGTAAGACAAATATATTTTTTCTCACTCTAACTTATTGCACTAGTGCAGCAGTGCAGCGAAAAAGAACAGGCCACATATGAATTACATAGTGCAGCGAATTTTTCTATATATATATATTTATATAAATCTCATTGGATTAGATTACATTTATTGGGATATTTTTAATTTTCTGTATAATATTTAAATTCACAAAAAGTTTATTCAAATTTATCCTATGATATAGCAGGTTAGCAAACCATCATATTTTTACTTTATTTACAGTATAGCAGGACATAATGTTGAAATAATCACTGAACCAGTGAGTTTATATTGCGCCAGTAAGTTTGCTGTCACTGCCATGGCAGCGAGTCTACGCAATGAATTAATAAACACAAATCTCGATGTAAAAGTTACGGTATATATGCTTCTTCATACTAAACTGATTAATATAAGAGCAATATTGGTTAATTGAAAAATAACAAATAAAGTAGATTTATTTAGTTAGTTTAACTTGCATTGAATTATTAGTAAGAGCTATTCATTTATCTTTAAGTATAATATTTTAATAATACCTTTTCTTAAAGTTGTATGATATCAGAACAAGTATCATTAAAATGCATTTTTCTTAAGTTTGTCTTAATACTAGTTTACTATTTATTAGCGTAACGTAATCTTCTGCATGCCAATGACAAAGATTATTTTCACATGACACTCATATTTTTCTTATAGTCATTCTAATAGATTTGTTAAAATATGATTTATATGTTTTATGACAAACGCTTTTAAAAATATGTTACGCGTCTACCCTACTGAAAAAAATTACGTCACAAAATTATGTAACCAATCACGTAATTAATGACAACCAAACACGTAACAAAATGTTTAAAATTGTTACCTGATTTGTAAAAATCATGTGATTTGAAAAATTACATGATTTAAAAAAATGTAACTTTGTATTATGTAATTTTGAAGAAGAACGTTATTTGAAAAGTTATGTCATTTTGAAAAGTCACATAATGTTTTGGGAATTATGATTTTGTCCACAAAAAATAGTAAAAAATTTAACTTACTATTTTTTTTATAAAATCATAATCCTCAAAACATATGACTTTTCGAAATGACATAATTTTTCAAATAACGGATTTCTTCAAAATTACATAATTTTCTTTAAAATCTTAAAATCATGTAATTTTTCAAATCACATAATTTTTAAAAAGCAGGTAACAATTTGAAACATTTTTTTACATGTTTAGTCGTCATGAATTACGTGATTTGTTACGTAATTTCGTTATGTAATTTCGTGACGTGATTTTTTTCAGTAGGGTAATTAAATTTGCAATAGCAATTGTATTAATTAACTGATTACTAGCTTTATGTTGTAAAGACTATAAAATATGTAACAATAATAAAAAGAATAATATATTTTAAAATGTTCAATATCTTCGTACATACATAAACAGAACGTCAGTCCTGGCGCAGTAAGAACGCCTATGCTAACGGAAGTTTACGGTTTATCTAATGCCATTTCGAGCGGCCTTTTACCAGTCTTGGAAAGCGAGGACATTGCAGATGCAGTAGTCTATGTTCTAAATACGCCGTCCCACGTACAGGTGATTACTAAAACAATGTAATTATGTTGATACTTTAGTTTATTTATATTTGCAATTACAAATACTTGATTGTAAATTTACAAGAAAGAAACACAAAATAATCATGTTTAAATAAATAATTCATAAATAATAATGATAACCATTATATTA
>NC_050473.1:4226387-4278709 GCF_013373865.1 Monomorium pharaonis
ATATTAAAAATTGTTAAATTTCAAAAAAAGTTAGGTCTGGTTCAAGTTAAATCTAGAAAAAGTTAAGTTTCAAAAAACAGTCGAATATCAAAAACGGTTAGATTTCAAAAAAGTTAAGTCTGGATAAAGTTAAGTCTCAAAGAACAGTCCAATAATAAAAAAAGTTAGATCTCAAAAAAGATATGTTTGAAAAAAAATTGTGTCTCAAATATCAAAGTTTTAATTGAAAAAATAAGAGTAAGTACTGAAAAATAAAAGTTTCATTTGCAAAAAATTACATTAGGACTGAAAAATAAAAGTTAGGATTGAAAAATTAAAATTAGGATTGAAAAATAAGTTTCGTTTGCCGAAAATAAAGGCTAACACTGGAAATAGAGGTCAAGATGGAAAATAAAAATTAGGACTAAAAATATAAGTTTTGTATGCTGAAATTAAAAATTAAAACTGTAAAATAAAGGTTAAGACTGAAAAATACAAATTAAAATTGAAAAATAAATGTTCCGTCTGCCAAAAATTGTTATTAGGACTGAAAAATAAAATTTTGTCTGTAAAAAGAGATTGCGCACTCGCCAGCTTGTCGACTCGCTCACTCACTCACTCACTCTCTCACTCATTCATTCACTCACTCACTTCGCGCGCACTACTTAACTTTTTATTTTTTACCTTTTAAAGTAAATTACAACAATAAATGTATAGATAATATTTATACAAATTTGACAACTGTCAAAATTCAATTGCAATGACGGCTACTTTTACAACACGAAGTTAGCGCAGCGAGAGAACCAATTGGCATCGCGGAGAAGCGACAACAATAAACTTCGAGAAATGCGAGCAATCGACTTTACATGCTTTTTTTTAGATAGGATGCTTTTTACATAACGTGTTTACTGCCCCACAAGTTTTTTACAATTATTTATGTAATGACAGTCAACTTCAATTGTAAACTCGTATAAAACAATCTTATTTGAAGTTTGTTGAAATATTTGACAAATTTTTTTTTTAAATCATGTATTTTTTAATTAGGATAATTTAAAGAAGTATAAGATTTAAAAGTATGTAAAAGTATGTAAAAGTATGTATGTGTTTAAAAGTATGTAAAAGATATAAGAAATAAAAAAACTACATATACAAGCAAAAATAATGTTAAAATTGTGTATTTAATATTTTTTAAATATTTTTTCGTAATATTTCAATAATATTTTTAGTAATTTTAGTAATACCTTTACAAAAATATAAACTGTCAAAGTCTATTTGAAAGTATATTTTTGTTTTCTTAATATCTTTTCTCTATTAAATCAAAAATAATCAATTTTTTAAGCAAATTTTTATTTACAAGCAAGACTGAAACGGGATTATTTCTGTGTAATCGGCATATAATTATAATTAATATTATGTAGTAGCTCTACAATAAATGGTCTACTTTACTAACAACGCCTCATGTCGTAGTTGTTTTGACCGACGCTATGTGAACGAGGCTTTGCTAGTTTTTAACTAAGCCCTGCGACGCCTGGACTTTTGTCTCTCTTGTCTGGCTCTAGGCCAGTAGTAGCACTCCTACGAACAAAAGTGTAAGCGAGCACGTGCTTCGAGCACGCGACTACGCAATATTTTATATAACTTTATCTGCGTTGATTTACGAAAAGAAGTGCGAATAAAAAAAGTTCCTAGCTTGCAACGAGAGTGGTTATTAAGTCTCAACCTGGTGTATCTCCTGGACAATTTTCCTTTGATTTAAATATCTCGCAGGTCCCGCCTAAATCGGTCGTTTACAATTAATAAAATTTATTGTTCCTTTCATTCTTTGCTTTTTATTTGTTAATAATATTAAACTTTATTTTATATTTAAGTATTATTAAACAAAGAAAAACATTACCTTAAATTTACTGATAAATTTTGCTTATATAAAACGTATGCATACGTTATCGCGCCTGACAAGATATTTCATTGCTATTGATTGTTATTTGCACTAAATGCACCCATTTAATCGGTCTCCAACTACTCTCAGCTGGGAGAAAACAAACGCAGCGTTGGAAATTCTCAATACTACCAACTTAACCTTTTCTCCCAACACCAGCCAAAGCTATTTTTAAACGCATCCTAAATTATTTGTTCTAAAAGATTTAATATTATTTAAAATCCACATACGTTTTCTATGGGTGGTATTCATAGTCGAATCTTATTTAAAGATTGTCTCAAGCAATGTCTTAAGATGCTAATATGGCTCTGTGATTGGCTGATGGCATCTTAATTAGAGGCTACGGTCCACTTAACGCTACAAACGTTTCGTAGCATTCTTTGATTGGTCAATTCGTAATTATCTTTGTTTTGATTGGTCAATCAAACGCTTCGAGACATTTGTAGCGTCAAGTGGACCGCAGCCAGTACTTAAAATAATCTTAAATATAAGATCCGACTATAAATACCGACCATAAAGCCAAAGATACACGATGCTTGTTTTCGTGCTGGTTTGTTTGCTGGATGGAAATATTTTGTCTTGATTGGTGCATATACATCTATCTTCAGAAATGCACCAATCAGGACAGAGTATTTCCATCCAGCAAACAAACCAGCACGAAAACAAGCATCGTGTATCGCAGGCTTAAGGGCCACCGCACAAACTCTTCCATAACGCGTTACGTTACGTTAAGTACTCCATACAAACCTAAGTTGTACTTAAAATTTAACTTAAATCAACGCACAAAGAACTCCTTAACGTAAGAACTTAAGAACTTACGTTAAAAGTTTCTTTGTGCGTTGATATAAGTTTAATTTTAAGTACAAACTTAGGTTTATGGAGCACTTAACGTTACGTAACGTGTTACGAGAAAGCTTGTGCGGTAACTCTAAGATGAGTTTTTTGGCCGGTGCTCCCCATTTCTCCGGCATTAAAAAGAGAAAAGATCTTTTGTCTTTCTTTTCGTATGCATCAACGGTTATACTAAGGCACTATAAAAGTGAGTATTCTCACGTCCGCCATTTTTCTTCTTACTAGCATGAAAAATTAGATATGTTTTGTATATATAGACCTAGTTTACACCGAGCACTTGGTACGCGTATCAAATAGTAAATAACTAGTGAATGTGTTTAATCATTGGCTGATCATCTTAAATTCACTATTTGATACGCGTACCAAGTGTTCGGTGTAAACTAGAGAATATACGTCAATAATCTTTGGAAGCACCAAACTTTATGCGACTGGTGTAAACTAGGTCAATGAAACAAAGACACGATATTTATGATCTTGAGACTGTAAAGGTTATTGCGATGTATTATATATGTAAAACCAGAGAGAACCTGAGAGCGGCCACCCACCGCGGCTTTTTTCGTGCGACCAATATTTGACTAGCATCAGCGCCAAACGTGGATGTAAAGCCCGTTCTACATTAATTGCAGTCGCCAGTTGCAATTTGCAACACCCAATAAATGTCGAGCTTTAACTAGAAACTAAGCGCCTATTGGATGTCAAGTCGCAACTAGCTGCTTGCGATTAATGTAAAACAGACTTTACATCCACGTTTGGCGCTGATGCTAGTCAAATATTGGTCGCACGAAAAAGGCCGCGGTGGGTGGCCGCTCTCAGGTTCCTCTCTGGTAAAACATTATGCTAGTTACTTGCTAGTTTGAAAAAAATGGTGGACGTAAAAATACCTACTTTTTTAGTGTTCTACTTATACAGTGGATGCTCGGTCTATACCATACTATGTCTATGGTTAAAGGAGTATAGATATTGTGTGCTCCGTGGTGCATTTACGCGTTCCACACTTCCACGTTCCACGTTGTGAAATTGACGATTACTATGTCGAACTTCCACGTAGCACGCGGTAGTACATGATATAGTCGGAGCATTATGTTGCACTACCGTAAGACTAAAAGTGTCGCCGTGAGTGGATGTTGAGATCAAATTAACCGGTGTTCTTAACAGAAGAGCCTGCTAAGTATCGAATAAAAATGAAGAACTTTAACATTATTTTTCTGTCGATTATTTTGACAATTGCAGTTGTGGCTAATAAAGGTAACATGAGATTCATAATTTATAAAAAGTTAGTTTTTTATTCCTGGGCTGCTGCACTAGCGCAATAAGTTAGAGTAAGAAAAAATATATTTGTCTTATTCTAACTTATTGCACCAGTGCAGTAGCACAGGAATAAAAAAACAAATCTCACGTAACGCATTTTAATTCGCGATTACACACAAAAATCGTAGTGTAAAATAACACATGGTTTTGTTAAACTTTCAATTTTCTCTGTCTACTATTAAATTTAGTCAAATATTTTAAAAAAAATTTATGATTGATATTTTCTAATGTTCCGAACATTTTCTAGTTTTTATTATAGTAATTCTTACGTATGCTTAGAATCTGAAATTTTATTGTGAAAGGAGTAATATCTGCGATGAATTATAAAAGTTTGCATTTGGAATCCGATTTATCTATCCATATTTTTATAATATAGTTTTACAATCATAATTAAATATTTTTATAGTGTATCCTAAATACTAATTTTCAAAAGATAGAGTTTTAAAAAGAAAATTTAATGAGGAAAGATAAAATTAAACCTGTCTCTTCGTTTTGTCTTTAAAATTTTGTTTTTAAATTACATAAAATTAAAAATTGATTTTTTACTAGGTTTTTACTTTGCAGCGTTACAACTTAATAAGATTTATTGAATAAAAACTAGAAGTTGCTTCAAAGATTTTCGAGTTTTAACATGGTTAAAAGCTTTTTCAAGCTTTTTAAAAGGATTATTCCCTATAAACAGCCAAAAAAGGCAATTTTTTAGGAATTTTTAGAAATAAAAGTATTATACCAAATGTTTTAAGACTATACAGTATTATTATTCGACATTTATAATGTATAAAAAATTTTTGTTGCAAAATAATTGATATATATATATATATATATATATACATATAAACATCTATATATATATACATATATATATATATATACATGAGTAACTTGAATAACTTGGTAGATTCTTACACTTGTATTTACAGGATACATCTATGCTCAAGAAGATGAGAATATTGATGATATTGTTGATGTAGAAGGTGAAGAAAGTAGTATAATAACCGATGAAGAAGTAGAAGAAGATAGTAACAATGCTTCAGCCGATGCTGCTACAACAATACTTTTTACAAAACCTGTTCATAATACACTGTCTACCCTTGGTATTTTTATTTTAATTTTGCAATACTGAAATTAAGGAAATTTCTCAGTCTTAAAAAGTAAAGGAAAGTCGTGATTTTTATTCCTATTCTTTTTTAACAAGGCATTTTCAACATTTCCATTTTTTAAATAATAAACTAAATATAAATAAAATGTAATAAAAATAATTTGTTATTGGAAATATTTTCTTTGTAATATTGTTGAATATTAAAGGAAAAAATTAAGTTAGAATTATGCTTTATAATGGTTTAAATATAATAATAAGTGACATTATTACATTTTCACTGACATATTTAAAAAAATATTTAGTTTATGAACATTTCGTATTTTTATGTGGAAAATACTGAAACTGTATTTTTTAATCCTAAAACGTGTTTTTTGAATTCCGTTTTCTTTTATCAATATAGTTTAAAAAATTTTTTTGTTTGCAATTAAATAATTAAAAATTTTCCTTTGTCTGAAATTTTACAATGTACTTTAGAAAGTTATTTAAAGAAAGCTATACGATAAAAAATTTATCAAAATTCAAGAATCCTTATATATTAATTATTAAGTTATTTTTTTAATTTGATGAAATTTATATTATGTGAATAGCCTGAAGAATCCCCTTAAAGTGTATAATATTTTTTTATATTAAAATTTATTATAAATTTCACAGAATTGCCAGCTGGAAATATAGTAGAATTTCTTGTGGGCTTCACTAACAAGGGTGAAAATGATTTTGTTCTGGAATCGCTAGATGCCTCTTTCCGTTATGCGATGGACTTTAATTTTTACATTCAAAATTTCTCTACGTTTACATTTAACAAGATTGTGAAGCCCAAGCACGAGGCTACCTTAGCTTATTCCTTCATACCATCCGAGAGTTTTGCTGGAAGACCGTTTGGTTTGAATGTCAACCTGAATTATAAAGATGCAGTATGTATGATATTAAATGGAAGATGTTATATATAAAGTATTAAAAAAATATTTAATAAGTTTATGGCCTAGAAAAAAAATAAATGTATATTATGTATTTTATAAAATAAATGAGAACTCTCTGGTAAATATTTTTTAAATAATTATCTTATAATATTTTTAGGTATTTTTCATATTTTAAATTTAAGAAATTTGATAAAAATTCTCTGAACTTTTTCAGATTTTTAAAATAAAAATTAGATAGAAATTCTTAAAAATTTTATGACAAATCAGAAAAAGAAATTACCAGAGAAAAACAAGACTAGGAATAGATGCATCATACTTAGAATTATACTTTTTGCAAACCTTGTAGTAAGAACGTAAGGATGATTTTATATTAACAAATTATACAAAAGTGATCAACAAAAACAGGAAAATTTTTATTATTGATCTAATATAAAAATCGCAGATTTTAACAAATTAATTATTTTAATACACTAGATATTACTCAAAAGTTGTATAATACTTGCGATTTTTTCATATTTTATAAAAGGCTAAATATAAAAGTTGTTTTAAAATTCTTGAAAAAATTAATGCAAATTAAACATAAAATTTCAAAAAATTTTTTTCCTCTTTAGTTTACAAAATCTCATTAAAAACAATTGGTAATTATGCAGAATAGGGGCGACCTCACTGATTTCAATGACCTTGATATGTTGTCAGGGTCATTATTCTGAACAACTTTTCCCGATACGTGCTACTGCCTCTCGGTCTTAGTTTCCGAGTTATACACAAATGTTTTTCTTTAATTTCTTGCTTCAATTTCATTAGTTTTGAAACAGAAAGAAAAGTAGGGTGCAGAAAACGCGTGGACAGGATGCAGAGGGAGAAGCTTCGTCCCTCTGGTTTGCTTTGTAAGCAGAGGGGGAGGTGTAAAAAAGGGGTAAAAAAAAGTTTAAAAATGTTTTAGTTTTGTGTGGAAAGTCATAAATAACTTATGTGGTATAGAGAACGCGTGGGCTCCGCCCCTCCTCCTGCACCTTCTCCCTGTAATTTTTCCTAACTTTAGTCCAATTTTATGTCGCAATTTGGTTAATATAAAAACATTGGAAACGAACAGCGTGGAAAGTCACAAACCCATGTGGTACTGTATAAGCGTGGACGTCGTTTACTTTACATAAAACACTGATATCATGTATCGTATTTATGAAACGTAAAGTAAACGACGTCCACGCTTGTACGGTACCATATAGATTTGCGACTTTCCATGCTGTTCGTTTCCAATGTTTTCACATTAACCAAATAGCGACATAAAATTG
Organism: Monomorium pharaonis; assembly: GCF_013373865.1. Classification (NCBI taxonomy): domain Eukaryota; kingdom Metazoa; phylum Arthropoda; class Insecta; order Hymenoptera; family Formicidae; genus Monomorium; species Monomorium pharaonis. The sequence continues at coordinate 4,233,771 of NC_050473.1, forward strand.
GGTTAGAGTTAGGAAAAATTACAGGGAGGGGGTTCAGGAGGAGGGGCGGAGCCCTTCCCCCGCCCACGCGTTCTCTATACCACATAAGTTTTATGACTCGTTTGACTTTAATAATGACTTTGTGACATAAGTGTATAACTCGGAAACTAAGGCCGAGCGGCAGAAACATGTATAGGGAAAAGTTGTTCAGATTAATGACCCTGACAACATATATCAGGGTCATTGAAATCGGTAAAATCGCCCCTATTTTGCATAATTACCAAACCATTTTTTAAAAGTAAGTTCTTATATCAAAAAATTTACGTCGATGTGAGAAATCATCACACTAAGAAATTTTTTAGAAAAATATTTTAAAGCTTAGAAACTAGAATTTAATAAAATTTTTTTTGTTAAGTTTAACCTAATGATATTTTATTGAACTTTAGCACATTAAAGTAAAAAAAAATAAAAATTACCAATTTTATGTCACTAGGAAATACTGCAATTACAAACAATACTACAATATTTTGTAAAAGCAAAAGAATGAAAGACAAAAAATGTATATTTTTACTTTTTGTGATGCAAAAAAATTTCAAGCATACTGTAATCAAGCATCTTATATTTTATTTATGTTTAAGTGTATACTATGTGTATATTTTATAACACAAACATTTTTTAACTCTGTATATTTAAAAATACATTACGTGACACATTGATGTATTATATTTTTTGCAGAATGAAGTATCCTACAATGAAGCGGTCTTTAATGAAACTGTACAAATTATAGAGATAGATGATGGTCTCGATGGAGAAACTGTTTTTCTTTACGTATTCTTAGCTGCATGCGTTATATTGACCCTCGTAGGAGGTCAACAATTATTATCATCTCTAGGACGTAGATCGCGTTCCTCTACCACTCGTAAAGCACCAGTGGAAATGGGTACATCCAACCCTAACAATGTAGATTACAACTGGTTGCCAAAAGAAACTCTTAACAGAATCAGTAAGTAACTAAATAATTGAAAGCTAATGAAAAATCTACTTAAGTTAAAATTAAATAATTTAAATAATTTATAATATTAAAGTATTATACATTTTAAATTTAATGTTATAATTTTTTTTATTAATTTGTATTGTATTACTTTTAAAAGATACTGCATATAAAGAACTTAAAAAAATATTAAAATAATTTGTATAAATTTGCTTGTTTATATAGATAAATCTCCTAGAACTCTAAAGCAAAGCCCAAGACAAAGGAAAACAAAAAGAACAGCTGGTTTTGATGATTTATGAATTATATTAATATTTGTGTGTATATTATTTAAAAATAATACCGGAAATTTATACTGTACGGTGAAAACTACAATAATTTTTGAAAAAGTGATTCCGAGTTTTCTAATCTCTTAACTGTGAAGTAGATTATATGAACAAAAAATATCTGGTTTCAGTAAATAATACGGAACGTGAGAGTTTTTCAATAAGTTTAATGAAGTACTATGCGAAAAATCATATGGCTACATTCTGTAATATTATTCATAATGTATTGAACTGTATGTTTTAAAATCTAGGAATATGATACTCAATAGTTTGTTTTTGCAAAAAAAATTTATACGTAGTACTTAAGAACGAGGTATACTTTATTTTTATTTATAAGGAGGTAGTAATAACTGCAAAGTGTCAAATGAATAAATTATGGCTCAATCGAAAGAAGAGATTATATATACTAAAAACTAGATATCGTGTGTTTTTTTTTTTCGTTCATGACAAGTTAGGATTGTATTAAGCAGTAATTTTTTTATATAACTATATTATATATTTTATAATTTAATTATATGTTATTCTTTCAAACAAAAAAGTGTATGTAATGTACATTACTTACAATAATGATTACCAAGATTAAAAAATTTTTTTATTTATAAAACTTAATATAATAAAAATTCATACATTAACATACAATTATTCACACATTACATAAAATTTTTTATTTGATTCATATTTATCTAATTTGGTCCTACTCTGAAGTATTTTAAAAAAGCTAAGAATATGCTTTCAGTTCAGACATACAGTATGATAAAATTACAAGATTCCACAAATTCTAGTGTAGCAGGAAAAATAATTAAAAATAGGTGTGGCAAATTAGAGTTAATCATCTATCCCTTTTTTTAAATGAGCTATGATTTTTTAATAAGCAAACTATGACTCCTCTCACTTGATATTTTGTAGTTACTGTTATCTCCTTATTAAATTAGTTATCTATTTTTTAATATAGTCTACATCATCATGAATAATGAATACCATGAATAATGCACATACGTGTGTGTGTGTGCGTGCGTGTGCGTGCGTGCGTGTGTGTGTGTAACAGGTAAAACAAGGATGTTAAATAAGTCTAATTTTTGGTCCCCTTCCAGAACCTTTGATAATAACAAAAAATTGTTTGGGTCCCACTTGAAAAGAAAAAAACATCCATGTACAAAAGTACAGGGAAAAAAAACTTCAGGTTTTTGTCAGGCTTTTTTTCGAAAATTGAATAGCCACATAGCGCACTTACATTTTTCATAAATTCAATGTTTGGAAAGGTTTTCCGTAATATTTTATTTTGAAAGGCTATTAAGGATAAGTATTTGAATGTTAGAATGTAAAGACGGTATATACGAAATGGCGTTCGTAATATACAATTCTTGATGTCCCATTTTAAAGGACCACTTCGAATAACTTTAAATCTTAAAGTCACGAGTTTTTCAGTGAAAGAATTTTTTTTAAGTAAGTATTTGGGAGTTTTGAAATCGCTGATTATGAATCCAAAGTTAGATTTTCAAAATCCAAAGAGCTAAAATAAAGCGGATTTGAAAAGTTGTTTAATGTTTCGTGTTTTGACAGACCAAATGGAAGCAAGCCTTGGTTATCCAGATAGTGCCATATCTTTTTTTTGGCTGGATATCTTCACACCTTGTCTTTAGTGACCAGATTTTGATGATTCTCGCATTGACAGACAAAATTATGTCAATCCTTGCTACTGGTCTAATTGAGACAAATCTTGCCTTGAATGGCTGGATCTCTTGACATTTTGCTTTCATAGACAACCCTTTACTAGCTGAATCTCTTCACATTTTTTTGAAAATTTAACTTTGGATTCGTAATCAGTAACCTCAAACACCTTCAAATACGAAAACTCGTGCTTTGATGCGGGGTCTACAATGGCAGCAGGAGTAATGGAGTAAGGAGTAAAAGTAACAATTGACCAATTAAAAACCGGGAATAAACGAAATGGGCAAATCTCATTTCATATTTCTTACTTCTTACTCCTACTCCATTACTCCTGCTGCCATTGTAGATCCCGCATGAGAGTTAAGAAGTCATTCGGAGTGGTCCTTTAAAATGGGATACCAGAACTGTATATTGTGAACCATTTTGTACATACCTCTTTATATTCTAACATTCAAATACCTATGGTTAGTAACCTTTAAATATAAAATATTATGGAAAACCTTGCCAAAACATTGAATTTATGAAAAATGTAAGCACGCTATGTGGCTATCCAATTTTCGAAAAAGCCCGACAAAACTCTGAAGAGTTTCGTTTTCCCTATACTTCTGAGATGTAAAGCTGTTTTTTTATTTTGAAGTAGGACCCAAACAATTTTTTGCTATTATCCAAGTTCTGGAAGGGAGTAAAAAATCAAACTTTTTTAACATATCCTCCTTTAATTATTCTTACAACCATATTGTGGTGTGTATCGGTATATAAAAAATTTAATAAATTTTTGTAAAAAAGTTTTTAATTTTTAATTTAAAAGTTTGACCTATCCGTTATATTAATTTTTATCAATTTTTCAGAAAAATTATATGAAACTTATCAATTGAATTTTGTATACTTTAAAATCTTTAAAAAGCATTTGTGTAAAGGTGTCTTCACGCTGACGCTTACGCTCATTTTCAGCGTCAAAAGACATCATGTGACTAAAAATAAAGATACATTCGTTATTTTTAGTCACGTGATTTCTTTTAACGCTAAAAATGAGCGTCAAACGTCAGCGTAAAAAGGCACCTTAAAAAAAATTTTTTTTAATTAAATATTCCAGCTACAGTCGGACCTCCCATTTAGCATACTCTCATTTAGCATAACCTCCCATTTAGCATACCAAAAACCTTTAAATAATTCTGTTCGTTTTCTTGAAACAAAAAGCTAGCTTTTTCTTGAACTTGCTCGTGATGATTTGGCTATACCGGACAGCATTGAATTGTCACGAATCATGATGATAGTAGATGGTTGTGCTTATCATATATTTCGGTCCTAGAGAAAATTACTCGGATAGCCATTATCGTAAATACCCCTTATAGGAACTCTAGATCATGCTAAGACTCCATGTATGCGGTGAGCTCTGGCAAACGCATGCGGTGACCAATCAGAATTCAAGCGCTTGCTGTGACTTGCCGGAACCCGACCTGCGCCTGGTTGCTGATTGGTCACCGCATGCGTTGCCGGAACTCACCGCAGACATGGAGTTTTAGGCCGGAATTCATAGTCGAATCTTATTCAAGTTCCAGCTTAAGCACGATCTTGAGACGTCAATGCTGTTATTTCATTGATTAAGTAAGTCTCAAGTCTGCTCGAAGCTAGACTTAAGACAATGCTTGAGCTTAAGATCGGTCTATGAATCCCGTCCTTAGTATCAGACGACCACCAGACGGCATAGTGGCCTAGTTTACATCGTGCATTTGATACGCGTATCAAGTAGTGAATTTAAGCTGATCAGCCAATGATTAAACACATTCACTAGTTATTTACTATTTGACACGCGTATCAAATGCACGATGTAAACTAGGCCATTGAATCCTACCAGGGGGCAGTGTAACGTCTGGGTCTAGGGATATTTTCTTCTTAAGTGTGCGTCCGCGAGAGTTGGCAACCTGGTTAAAATGGTTTAGATTTTTTCCAACTGTTGGCACCACTGGATGTACACGTAACCTAAAAGAAGAAATGTACGTGTACCTGTAACGAATGTTTTGTATTTCTGTGTCATTGACTGCACGATATTATTATTTATCATTCGTGATAAAATTGTAACAACAACAGGAAGAAACAACGCCGTAAAAACAGACTCTAAAATGTCAGACATAAGAGACTGGTTTAATTCTTTGCCGATATTCACAAGACATTGGTTACTGTGCACCGCGGTGCTGACGTTACTCGGCAGATTCGGATTCCTCAGTCCGCATTCGCTCGTGCTATGGCCCGACCGATTTCTGAACAATTTCGAGATCTGGCGAGCGGTGACGAGCGTTTTCTATTATCCTCTCAGCCAGGGCACCGGCTTTCACTTTCTGATCAACTGCTATTTCTTGTACAATTATTCATTAAGGTTGGAACGTGGCGAATATGATGGAAAGCCCGCGGATTATTGCTTTCTTCTTTTGTTTAATTGGATATGCTGCGTAATTATTGGGCTTATTGGTGATTTTTCTCTACTCATGGATCCAATGGTCCTCAGCGTACTGTACGTGTGGTGTCAGCTGAATAAAGATGCCATTGTGAACTTCTGGTTTGGTATGCATCGCTCTCCTTTCACCCCGTATCTTATTTATATATTTTACAAATTATTGTTACCATTATGATTTTAGCTTCCTATGCAGCACAGAAGCTTAACTTCCTTTGTAGCAGCATTATTGCAATGTTGCAACATGCTTGCAACATTACATATTACAGTACAATGTTGCAAAGATGTTTTGTAAAGATTTTTTAAATATTCCTATACAGTATTGAAAGATTGTATCTACATTGCAATAATCTTACAACGGAACAATATTGCAATTACTCTACAAAAATAATGTTGATGCATTATTGTTGTTAGATTATGATTACAGCATGACGAAATATCAATTTTATAGAAGATTGCAACAAGACAACTTTACAATGCAATGAATTTACAATACTCTAATGTTGCTGTATTCATTGAATAATGTTGCATATTAGAATATTTTTGTTTTATAAAATTAAGTATATCACCTTCTTTTTTAATTAAATATTTTTATTTTAGTGTACATTTGACTCTTACCAATATGATCCAACGATAAAATAAATTTAGATTCCAACATTATATCAGTCAATTCCTTAACTAAATTGGAAATTATTGTTAATATTGCTGCAAGATTTTGGTATATCTCTTGAGATTGGCACATTCCTGTGTTTGATTTGTAAACGACACTTTTTGTTTTCTAAAAATTTATGTTATTAGTGAATTATTTTATAGTTGCGTCTTGATGGTATCATTCAAATGTTATCCAAATTATTCTTGGTCTTGTTAGCGAGTTACTTTTAAATTATTTATCTTTACATAAGTTGATAAGATTTTGAGAAATTCGAATGTTGTACTGTAGGGAGTTAATTTTCTTCCTCCGTTGTTTTCCCTAATGATTATTTCAAATTTTATAACTCGGGAGTAAAAACTTGGGACTAACAATCACAATCAGATTGAAAAAATCGTTGCTTATTTGATTACACGTTGAAGATGATTCAAAATGAGTTGAAACGTTTGTAATTTCATTATTTTATTTGATTATCCATCTAATAAATGATTTATATATTAATTTGTCCTCTTTTATGTGCGCCGTTTACTATTATTAACCTTTTTTTATTTTAATTTTAAGTTCTTGACATTTATTTACTATTTTTTATAAATCTGTTGATAGGTACACAATTCAAAGCCATGTATTTGCCGTGGGTCTTATTTGGATTTAACTTGATTATCTCCGGTGGAGGGATGATGGAGCTGTTCGGAATCTTAGTGGGACATCTGTACGTCTTCTTAAAGTTTAAGTATCCCCAAGAACTCGGTGGACCTGAATTACTCAACACTCCAAAAATACTCGAAAATTACTTTCCACCTCAAAGAGGAGTACGATCTTTCGGAAGTGTACCGGTGCAGAGACCAGTAAGAGAACAGAATGCTCAAGAAAGAAATATATTTGGGGGACACAATTGGGGAAGAGGTCATGTATTGGGTCAATAATCTTAAAAAATTAAAAAGAAATATATGTAAACTCATTCATAAGAAATTTTTTATTTTATTGTATTTGTTCGATTGCTAAGATCAATGTACAAAGGTGTGTGTGTGTGTGTGTGTTTGCGCGCGCGTGCGTGCATGTGTGTGCGTGTGTGTGGAGCGAACCACGTCGAGGACGGGAGCGCCCTGATTGACCATGTTGCAATTGACCGCAACCATTTACAGCAATGAATGCTTAGAGTTTTTCCGTTGGACCGCCAATTAGAAAAGCGGTGGTCAATTGGGACATGGTCAATCGGGGCGTTTCCGACTGGACACCCCACTTGCCCAAAAATTGACGCAATCAATTCGAGTGTTTGAGGGCTCAAAATTTTCGTGAGAACATGACCTTTTGAATGCTAATTGGCGTTTTAGCGAAATCCAATATGACGGGCGAAAGTCTTGTAATTGTTCATGAATATCGTTATAAGCCAAACAACATTCTTTTGCACAGAACTAGATTACCATATCTATATGGTTTTTGGGTTGCTAAATATAGATCATACAGACATATAGACACGGTAATCTGGTCCCATGCAAAAGAATTTTGTTCAGCTCATGACGATATTCGTGAACAATTTTAAGGACTTCCACCCTTTCACCCGCCATTTTAGATTTGACTAAGGCACCAATTAGCATTCGAAAGACCATGCTCTCATAAATTCGAAAATTTTGAAAATTTAAACACTCGATTTGATTGCGTCAATTTTTGGATAGGTGGGCTGTCCAGTTGACGTGGATTCTCACATGTATATATACATAGTTCAGTGAGGGTGTCCGTTTCATAGACACAACGCCTGATGTGTGTGCGTGCGTGCGCACGCGTGTGTGTGTACAGGGAGCTGCAAATTTTCAACATAACGCTTGCATAAAAGTAGAACGGACCAAACTAAGTAGAAAAGTCTTACCGCTGGATACCGGCAAACGTGCGACAGCGCGAGACAAGACGAGACCGCTCAGCGAGACGCGCCTCCACGATCGCATGGTTATTTATAAGCTTAGCGACTACGGACACGCGTCTCGCTGGGCGGTCTTGTCTCGCGTTGCCGCACGCTTGTCGGTATTTGGCGGAAAGCCGGGCAAAATGGCTATTACATACACATGTATACACTAATGTATGATGCGTTCTGTGTCTGTGAAACGACATCCCTCTCTACCCAGAATATATCTCGGTTTTAAAAAATCAGCAATTGCGCAAATTATAGCTGGAAAGCTCTATTTTTTAATGACAAGTAGCACTTTTTGAAAAATTACACATGGCGGTACCAATATGGCACCAAGTTGGGACTATATTCTCTCATTTACGAACAGAATGTTCCATCAAAATGTTAGGACACAATATATAGGGTTCAAAATGGACATTGAGGATTTTCAGGACTGCTAATTACGAATATAAAGTGTAAAAAATACAAAATAATGACAATATAGCGCTTTATAAGGAAATCACTGATTTACTCGCAGAATATTTGATTAAGATATCAGAAAATATTTTTACTAATAATGTGTATTTAGAAGTTTTCAAGGCCATGTTTTCAATGGCTCTACAAACCTCTAAACACCCATTTTGAAGTCTATATATCGTGTCCTCACATTTTGATCGAATATTCTGTTCGTAAATGAGAGAATATATGGCTTGTTCTTTTTCGCTGCACTGGTACAATAGGTTAGAGTAAGACAAATGTATTATTCCTCACTCTAACTTATTGCAGCAGTGCTGCGAAAAAGAACAGGCCAATAGTCTCAATTTGGCGCCATATTTGTACCGCCATGTTGAATTTTTCAAAAAGTAGACGGCATTTAAAATACACATTCCCAGCTACAATTTGTGTACTTGCTAATTTTTTGAAACTGAAATATATTCTGGGCAGAGAGGGGTAATCGTTTCACAGGAAACGTTATATAGTTCTTATTTTTGTGTTACCAAATATTCTTCCAAAATATTCTTCGTTTGGGTTTACTTTTATGTAATTTTTATAACTACAATACGAATTCGAGATGCATGTTTTAATGCAATTTAATAACATAAAAGATATGCATATTACAAATACATGAAACAAAAAATCTCAAAATTTTCTGTTTTTATGAGAAATAGTAAATATATTTTATGTATATTTAAAATTATATATAATTATTAAAACGTGAATGTTAATGATAAGCTCTATATATGTATATATCTTATACATATAATTATACTTATGTATATTTATAAGAATAATTATATAAGAATTATAATTTAATTTTCTTTATAGGTATTATATCATCTTTTTTAATTAGAATATAACTGATCGTTCATGCTTCTGCAGTTTTTTTTATATAATATAAGAATTTAATTAAATTTTGAAAATAAGTTTGATTAATATGTAAGTATTCTTGAATTTTGTTAAATTTACTATATTTTTGTTAAATAACTTTTCGTGTCCCTCTTGTGACAAGTTGCCAATTTCCCACAAATGAGTTTCTCACGCAAGTAAACCATTTCACTATTTTTGTTCTCCCAAATGGCGTGAGTCATGGAGAAAAGTATTATCTCTCCAAGATTTTTCTACACAATCATCTAACTTCCTACAATCAGCTGACTTTTCCCAAGTCTGCCTTTGTTTTATTACATGCGCACTATCTCGCAGCATACGGTAACTTTTGCAGAATTACCAAACGCTTCGTTGCAGCTACCGATGATCCCGTCACAGAACGAAATGCAGGAACCGCCAAATCCATTCAAGGACAACGTCTAACAAAAACTTGTAACAAAAACAATATATATGTACGGATCGGTTATTGCCCACTCGTGCGATATAAACGCACTCGCCTTGTGCGTCCACTCCCCGCACTCGCGGAAAATAACCGACTTTCCACACTTGTCACAAAATATACTAATATTTTAAAATAGCGTTGTGTAGAATGTTATTCCTTTAGAAAAAAAATCATTTTACATGCCTTAAATTTGTCCTTGCGCCCTTAGCAACAACCCCTTTAGTAACAAGGACGATCGGCGTCTCACGAATTGATACGCGAAATTTTTACAGTAATTTTTTTAGTTGCATTTCGTTTTTAATCAATATTTGTTGACGAGTAACATATACAGAGTACCCCAGATTGAATTATTTTTATTTTACAGTGAAAGAGGGTGAAATTTTTAACTAAAAGTTCCTTTACCAATTTTGACTCAGATTATTATTTACTGAATTGTTAATAAATGAAATTGGTCAATCAGATGGCGCGTGACCGGAGTATGCAGAAGCGTAGCGTGTCATGGAGTTCCACGGAATTTAAATATTAAAAAAATTCACATTAAATTACGTTTTAAGGCATTTTTATTTTCCGCACGTTACAAAATCTGTAAAAACATAAAATACAGAATACTCAGTAAAATACATACTTTTCTATATTTCTATAAAGGAAAGATTATTCAAACATGTTTTTTTTATTGAGGTTGACTCCTCAATGGCTAGATGCCTGCTAGCACATGATACACATTTAACCCTAGAACGTCACACTGAGGTAGTTTTTATCCTAGCGCAAATTTAAATTTATTTTCTAATTTAGCGAATAAAAAATCAATTCGAGACACTAATCATAATTCAATTTAAAGTCTTAGGAATAAAGAGGGACATTAACTGGTCTTCAAAACGCCATTAGTTTTAGAGTAGTACAGACGTGAAGTAAAAGTGGGATACATTTATACTTCAGTCTGCCTTTTGTGTATACATTTTATTTGGATTCCGCCATACAAAACACTTTTCCATCGACATAAAAAAATGGACTGAGCATCGCAATAAACAGACGGGTGTTCGCTGTAGAAAGAGAGCCAGAGAGGTTGCGTTTGCGCGAGCTGCAACATATCTGTGTGTGAAGACCACAGGACCATACAGTATGGCTAGTGCCACTTAGAGTTATGAAAATATTTTAATAACTTTTTTATTTTGATAATTCTGTATTAAAAAATTAACATTTTTACAATTTTATAACAAAATAAAAAAGATTATTTTTTTCCCTTTTCTTAAGCTATCTTTTTTTCAACTTTTATTTGTCAAAATAATTATATTTTTAAAGAATACCTAAAATTTATTTTATCCGAGTTTTAGATCTATCTTTTATCTTTCGAAAACTTTTATTTTAAATAACGTTTAATTCGTAATAATTCGTTAAAAATTGACAAAAATACAATAAATTTAAAAAAACTTATTTCCGAATTTTTTTTCAAACTATTTCTTTAAATCAATTTTTAACGTATTTAATGTTAATTAATATTATTATAGATTATACCATCGTCTTCGTCATAAAAAAACAAAGAGATTCACATCTAGCAAAATATTGATTTCAGTCCATCTGTTCAACGCAGAACATTGGAAAAGAATGAGGTACATTTATAACCTTGCGTGACATTTGAGGTGAAAAAAGATTACTTTTCTAGGGTTAATGTGATCACAGTGTTACACAGGTGGATGGGATGCCAACCCCTACCAAGAGCTCAAAAGTTAACTCTTTTCATTTGTGACTGTAAATAAGTTAACACAAAAACTTCAAGATTATATTAATAAATCACAATTAAATAATAATGATCATATATTATATATGTATAGAGCATTTGGCAACACATAGAAGAAAAATTAACAAGTGATTCTACATGATAAAATTAAGAGAAAATTCAAAAAGATCAAAACTACAATTAGATACCAAAATTTCATCATTTTCGATTTTGTCAGCCTATATTAAAATATTCATAAAAAGTATTTGAAACACGTAAATATTTAAATATTTATAATAAAAAATAAAACTTCTGAGAGAAAATCGAAATTTTGATTATTTTTGATTATATAATTTTATATATTTACGAATATATTATATTTATTTTCAAAATAATGAAAAAATTAGATTGTTCTATATTGCACTTAAAAATAATATTGATAGTGATTTTCTACGTAAATGAAAAATTATTTCAATAAGTAGAAATGCAGCATTGTTGTGTATAAAAAAATTACGATTATTATGATATTGTTTGATTGAATTCTAGCGCACAAATATTTAACATAAACCTTTATAAATTAAAAGCCAAGCCTTAATTATAATTGTTATTTATTTTGATCTTGTTTTGTCTAGAATTGCTTTTTAAATTTTCTTCCATTTGTAGCCAGACATTTTGCATAAATATAGTCGTCAAAATAATACTTTATTACGAAATATTGCAATCAAAAATGAAAAGAATGAACCAAGAGCTATATACCCACCAACAATTACTCTTCCGGAACTTCCAGTTCTCCGGCGTTGATGTCGTCTATAATATCGTGGGGCGGTCTGCCCTCCACGGTACATCCCACCGATTGACACGTTCCCAAGATTTCTTTGACAGTGCCGGCGAGCGTTCGCGACATTGATCTCGTTCTCATAGCACGAGCGATAGAAACTATATCGTCGAACGTTAGATTGCCGCTATGTTTAATGTTCTTTTGCCTTTTTCGGTCCCTGGGTGGCTCTTTGAGAGCTTTGATTATTAAAGAAGCAGCAGATGGCACAACCGAGATAGTGGCTTGTCTGTTTTGAATAGTCAGCTGAACGGTGATCTTCAAACCCTTCCAATCACTGGTAGCCTTAGCAATGTCATCGCCAACTTTTTTGGGGGACTGGAATATAAATATTATTTATTAATTATTTATCAATATACATACATTATTTTTGTTATTATATTTTGTTATATATCTTTTAATCAATTTAAAATTAACATATTTTCTATCATTAATTTTGTAGAGAAGATAAACTTTTTGTAAAAGACATTCTTTTGTGGTTTTACACATTTATATTTTGTAAAAAAAGAACAGTGTAATGTAAAAGTATTATTATTTGAATTTGTGTTACATAATGGCATTTTCCTTAAAAAAGCGCGCGTGCGCACATACACATGCTTGATTAACTATTTTTAAACATCATTTTCTACAATAACTTCTATGTTAAAAATCAATTTTTATATATACTTATTTACATATACAATATTTTTTTATTATATACCAATAACATACCAATGTTACAAATTATATACTTTTTAATTAATTTAAAATTAATGTTTTCTATATTTAAGGGTTCTGGATATGGAGCTACTTTTATTCACCTTAAATTTAAACTTTTTAATTAAGAAATGTGCAAATCAAGATTTTTTGACGCCGAATCAAATAGACAAAATTTTACCCAAATTGAATCAAATCAAATCTAATCTAATTATTGAAATAATCGTTAAAAAACTTTTAATTAACAATATAATTTTTATTTTAAATTGAATATCAATATATATATATATATATATATATATATATATATATATATTGATAATAACAGATTTCTATTTTGTAAGAAAAATAATATTGATTATATGATATATAGTCATTTTAAATATAATTTTATAAAGTGGTCAAAATATATATGATTTGTATTAAAACATTTCAGTTTTGAAATTTGCGAATAATTCAGATTTGGATTGAAATTATAGATTCAAATGTTAATTGAATATCAAATAATCCTTACAACTCTATTCTAAATTTGTCAATGAATTTATTGTTAAAAACTAGACATTTTTTATTAATTAGTACTTAAAATTTGGAAATCGCGGCGTTTGAATTGCTATAGTAAAAAGATAAACGTAATAACAGCTGCTCTCAACGTTTATCGCTGACTTTTTGTCATTAGTGATAAACTTAGTGATAAACGTTATAATTCTCATGATCAATTCAATTATTGTTTGATTTTCACTCTTTTAGGACAAATTTCTGATTGATGAAAATTAATAAGTGTTAAGGTTTACACTTGCCAGGGTTTTGGAAAAAATTTAATGGATATATGTGATATGTCCAACTATTTATCATTATATACTGATTCTTCCGCTACTATTTTGACATTTCTTTTTTTACTTGCTGTTAAAACATCCAGTTATTCGTTTAAAAAACAATGTCGGCATAATTTACCTTTACTGCAGCAACCATCAGTGAAGACTAAATGACTTCAAAAATTTTATACACTAATGAATAAAAACAAGCTAAAAATTTTTATTATCAAATTTGCTGATAAAAATCTATAATACAGTTTGAGAATTGAAAATATAAATGACAAAAATTTAATGTTATAAAAATTTAGTATTATAAATAAATTAATTTTTCCATAGAAAATCACTGACATACCACTTAATTATTGGAGTATATTTCTTAACCAAGAGCAAAAAATTATATTTTAAAAACAAATAAAAACTAGAAAGTGTTTTCTATCAGATGGCACATATAGCAAATTTTATAACATTGCTTCGTATTTTGTCATAATTAATATTTTCACCATCAACTTAGATGACTGCGCCATCTCTATATTATTCATATACAAAACTAGTAGGTTAAAAAAAGTGAGAGTAATGGTCGCCAATTAACTTTTCCTGGTTTTTTCGTGACTAGAAAAGACAGAATTAACAGCCAATTGTGCTCCTTTTTCCACAGTTGGATTCACTTTCGATTCGCGTTGCGCAATCCATGCTTTACGTTGATTGAAATTTTCACGGTCTAATTCAAAAAAAGCATTTGAGAAACTGAGCTTCAAATTTAAACTGACATAACAGGCAAACTTAACTCTGTGAATTCAGATATTATTATAAATTAAGACATGGCTTCATAATAGAAGAGTCCATCATTTAGTATTCCATTCTTTGACTGTGGCATCAAGTTCTATCTACCATTCTTTTTTGTTTAATAACAGGCAATCAGTCAATTTTATAATTATAAGCAGACATTACTTTGTGCTGGATGTCTCAGATCCATTTATACATAATTTTATGTTACTTATTATCAATTTATATACATTATTTTGATTATGTTGTCTAACAACATAATGTTGAGTTAGACATGTTATACTTTAGTTAAAGGTGTCTTTTCACTCTGACGCTTGACGCTCATTTTCAATTGTAGTCAACCATTATTGAAAGCAGAGTCAATCTGTGTCACCGTCACATTACAATACAAATCTAATGGAAAGTAGAAATGTTGTATAACCATATTTGAGTTGACTAAAAAAAGATTAATTATTAAAGAGTTAATCTATTAAGGTGCCTTTTCACGTTGATGCTTGACGCTCATTTTCAGCATCAAAAGACATCATGTGACTAAAAATGACGAATGGGTATCTTTATTTTTAGTCATGTGATGTCTTTTGACGCTGAAAATGAGCATCAAGCGTCAACGTGAAAGGGCACCTTAATAGATTAACTCTTTAATAAGTAAGCTTTTTTTGGTCAACTCAAATATGGTTATACAACATTTCTACTTTCCATTAGATTTGTATCGTAATGTGACGGTGACACAGGTTGACTCTGCTTTCAATGATGATTGACTACAATTGCTCATGCTTTCCATGTAACATATTAAAGTTATTGACTTGAGTCAACACAAATGTTAATACAAGTCATGTGAATAAAAAGCATTCAATATTGAAAGTTAAGAAAATTATCATAGATGAGGTTACTAAACTTATGAGTTTTGAGAAGTGTCTCAGTTTACGCCATATAATTAAATTATATTATATATTTTAAATCCACTACAAAGAAAATAAGAAAAAATATATAAACAAATATAAATAAAAGTTTTAAAAAGCTATAAACATACATAAAATAATCTATGATCAATAATATACAATATTGTTTAAACTATGCAGTTTGCAAAAGAAAATCATGTAATTTTATTTTTACTTTTAAAGAATTCATTTTTAGCAGATTCTATATATGAAAAATAAAATATATAAGATATAAGATTTTATCTCTTCAATTATCTAAGCAGATATTTTTTAGTATTAATGTAGTGTAATATTTTCTTGATAAGCGAGTGCCACTTTAAGAGGTACACGCCAGTATTTGGAATTTTCTCTAAATAAATGTAAATTACCATTAAACATTAAACTCTTTCCAAACTTACCAAACCAAGAGGACCGATTTTAGGAGCAAGGGACGAAGTAGCTCCTACCTCACCACCAACGCATCGCAAATATACTGATATAAAAAAAATAATTTAGTGAAAAAACTTGCTAAACGCCGCCAAATGAATAATTCAACATTTTATTTTAGGTTATAAAAATTAATTTTTGTATACTAAAAAAATATAAAAAAATATAAATAAAATACCTTTCTTTATTTCATTTGGATCAAATTTAGGAGGCATTCTCGTAGTTTTTTTTAAGAATTTGTATGAAAAAACACAGGTAAATTTTAATTACAAGAGATCCACGTTAACTACCCACGCGTTCTTTAACGGAAAAGCTGAGAAAGATTCGATAAGGTAATGGCACCTGCACATTGGACGCGGAAACGCTTGCCACGCGGCAAAATGCGACGCGGTAGCCAATCAAAGTTCGATCGAATTTAATGGCTTCTGCACACAGGATGCGACAAAGCAATGCGGTATCGCGGTAGTGAATCGCCGTTTTGCTTTTCTGATAATACATACATGTGTGACGTCCCATCGTTTTAAATTTTCAAATTTTTATAACACCTTATTTTTCTTAATAATTTAATCTTCTAGACCTTTTAAATAAGGACTAAGGTTTGTTTAAAGTCATTAGAATAAAATAGCGTTTTCAACCGGTTTCCAGAGGCTCGATTCTTGAATTCATTTGCAAGAAAACGTATGCGCAAATATCCGCTCTAACAGAAAAATTGCAAGTTTATTGGTTGAAAGCCATACGATAGCCAATAAATTTTCAACTTTTCTGTAAGAACAGAATTTACGAATACGTTTCTCTTGCAAATAAATTCAAGAATCAAGCCTCATGAGTATTGTTCGTTTTGTCTGTTCTGGGTCTACTCGGAGCAAACCCAAGCAGACCAACGCATTCTAATAGGTTGGCGTCATCGGAATCAACCTATTAGGGTGACGTCCCATAGGGTGACGTATTGCGATACGCGCGTATCGGGCGTATCAAACTCTGCAACCAATCATAAGCTTAGTTTACACCGAGCACTTGGTACGCGTATCAAATAGTAAATAACTAGTGAATGTGTTTAATCATTGGCTAATCAGCTTAAATTCACTACTTGATACGCGTACCAAGTGCTCGGTGTAAACTAGGTCTATAACTTAGCTCTAGTTTACACCGAGCCCTTGGTACGCGTATCAAGTAGTGAATTTAAGCTGATCAGCCAATGATTAAACACATTCACTAGTTATTTACTATTTGATACGCGTACCAAGTGCTCGGTGTAAACTAGGCTTATGACTATTTAGTACTAGGCCAAGCCACTTGGAGCGCAGCGTTCGATCTTTGTTTTCTTTATTTAACATGGAGTTTGCACTTCTCTTATATATGTTCTGTGGGCGCAGTGAGTGGTGCACTGTATGCAACGGTATGGTGGTGCGTGCGTCGTGGCTGATTTGTTGCACATTGCAATAGGCGTGACAGTCTCGGTACTCGCGATGGACGGTGGCCTAGCAATACCTGTTGCATGTCCTTGTTGTATGGATTGGTTAACCTTACTCGCTCGCCAGCATTTCTCTTAAATAAGATTTTCGGCCACCGCGAGACCATAGACAAGGGCAAGGCAAAGGATGTGCCGCATTCGATATCGTTGACATTCCTCCGTCCTCCGTCAGAGACGCGTGTTTGAGACGGTTGTGTGCGCGTGCGTGATGTGCATATATATATATAAAGATACATGTATGTGTATATATGCATGTGTGTGCGTCGTCACAATACGTCGTCTCTCGTCACGCCGTACCGCGTCGGGCGGTCTAGCGGCGGCGGTTGCGAGTCGACAGTTCCAAAAATTCTCTCCGTCCGTGATTTATTCGCCGGTGGCGCGAACAAGCGCACCTGTGCGAAATAGGAAGATATGGGCATCGTGCAGAGTCGCAACAGTGAGAACGATGCGGATGGTGGTGTACGTGAAGTTTTCGTCGGCAGTGTCAAGGCCGGCGTGCCTCGTCACTCGTATCAGTCCGGCATGGGCATGGGTAGCCTGGGTGGACCTCACACGCGTAGCGGCAGCATGCGTAGCGCGCCGAGACAGCCAATGCCAGATGCCATTGAGCTCGAGAGGCGGTTCACCAAAGTACTGGTGAGTGCAGCACCGTTTTTTTTTATTTTTGCTCATCAGCAACGATTGTAGCAGACGGCATTAAAATGCATGTATTAAATGAATTTATATATTATATCCACACAAACACATGTGTTAATGTTTATACTTTAAATAAATTATATACATATGAAAGTTGTGTTTATAAAACATTCTTGTTTTCATCCAATGATACATTTTTGTTTATTTTGTTATTTTTTTTTGTATTTTTTTAACTGAAATTTATAACGTGTGTATAAGAGAGGCCTGTTCTTTGTCGCTGCACTGCTGTCTGGTGCAATAAGTTAGAATGAGAAAAAAATATATTTGTCTTATTCTAACTTACTGCACCGGTGCAGGAGTGACAAAGAACAGGCCTAATGCAGGATCTATAATGTTAGCAGGAGTAATGGAGTAGGAGTAAGAAGTAATAAATATGAAATGAGAGTTGCTCATTTCGTTTACTCTCGGTTTTTAATTGGTCAATTGTTACTCTTACTCCTTACTCCATTACTCGTGCTGACATTGTAAATCTTGCATAATACTTGGTCTACAATGTTAGCAAGAGTAAAGGCCATCACACAATGCCAGGCAACAGGCAATAGGAATAGGAAATAAAGAAAGAAAGAAGAAGATCCTTTCTCTCTTTCTCTCTTTCATTATTTCTGTTCCTATTGCCCCTTGCCTGGCATTGTGTTTAGGTCCTGATGGAGTAGGAGTAAGAAATAAGAAATATGATGCGGGGTCTACAATGGCAGCAGGAGTAATGGAGTAAGGAGTAAGAGTAACAATTGACCAATTAAAAACCAGGAGTAAACGAAATGGGCAAATCTCATTTCATATTTCTTACTTCTTACTCCTACTATATTACTCCTGCTGTCATTGTAGACCCCCCATGAAATGAGATTTGCCCATTTTGTTTATTCCCAGTTTTTAATTGGTTAATTGTTACTCTTACTCCTTACTCCATTACTCCTGCTGACATTGTAGACCAAGCATAAGATAGAGTAATGTGGATGTGATTGATACACGCATCCATACTGATGCTTTGGCTGTAGTATAAGAATAAGTTAGGTTAGGTTAGGTTAGGTTAGGTTAAGAGCTTAAGGGGGGATCCTGCTTTAGGAGGCCTAAAAAAGCGTGTTTTGGGGAATTTTTTTAGGGTGAAAAAAAATAACCAAGTCTAGCGAACTTTTTGGAATATTTTCATATATATTTGAACATCATAACAAAATTTTTTCAACGAGAAATAATTAAATGCATTCGATTTAGGTGCACATTTGTAGAGCACCTCGCAATTGAAGTCTCCTATCGGTGGGAAAGATGCAGGTCGTAATTTTTGTCTGAAACAGAAAAATCAGGTAAAATTTTAATTTTCATACATTTTTTTTCCAAGTGAACTAAGAAAAATCCGAAAAAATTGTAAAATTTAAAATTACTCTAAGTTTGAGAAAACAACGTGCTTTTTTGAAAAAAAAAAATTACTTTAACTTGCTATAAAAGTTGTTAAAAATTTTTTTTCACGAATCTTTTTAGTTCAAATAGAAGAGGATACAAAATTGAAGCTAACAAGCTTTGGTTTGTTTTGATTGGTCGTCTACTTTTCTTGCAATCACGCCCACCAGTTTATAATAATCGTAAAAATGAAAACTCGAGAAAACGCACTTCAACTTTCGATCAGAAAAAATATTAATTTTCGATTACTTACAGTAATCATACGCTAATCAGCTATTCCTGCTCCATAAAGTAGACCTTCAGCTTCCTGAAAAAACTCGTTTTGGTGAATTTGCTCAAGTCTACGGGCCGTGCAAGCTTCCTTGTTGGAAAAAGACTGACGCCTGTTTTCCCTCTCGATCCGTTGTGCGTCGACGTTATCCGCAAACATCTTGCATGTCTGGCCGATTTTCAAATCGAGCAACTGCATTGTACTCAGAACTGCAGAATATCCTTCGTTAAACATTCCTGCAGCTATGTACGCAACTATTTTAATGACTTTTTGGCCAGAATTTAGATGTTTTGGGCTCATGCGCCAGATAGTCGAGTTGAAAGATTCGTTTGAATTTTGCGTGTGCCCGCCTAAGCATCGCGTTAAAAGTTTGTCATTTAAAAGCTCTTTGTAGATTGGGCGAATGTGTTCCTCGAACGTTTTTATCAATTAATCTAGCAGGATGCTTCAAAGATGCAAGTTGATTCGTGGCTTCAGCTTTGCGCCATTCACACCTGTCGGCGCCTGTCGGACAATTCTCGTGGCGAGGAGATTTATTACTTGAACAATAATGATCCAGCGTTGCCATTAGAGCTTTTTTCATCTCTTGGACAGAATTAATATTTCTTCTAATTGCCAAACCATAATAGATTGTTAGCTAGAAGTTGACGCTAGAAGCAGCTCAGTAGAAGCACGTACACAGAGAGGTATTATATACCTTTATAATCCGTACTATTGCTCTCGACACGGCACTACTACGAACTCAAAATATTGTTCCGAACGACCGTTGAACTTTTTCAAGTATAAAATTCGGAGTAGTAGATCGAGGGGAAAGGCGCGCGCGCTCCAGTCTGCTCGAGCGCTCGCATACTTGCTCGACGCCCCACCGCTTTCAGTGCTGTATCTTCGAAAATACTGCGAATTATCCTCTATAACTTTGGGTACATATTCTTAGATATATTAGGTATAGATTTAAGCAATAAAAAAAATCGATTTTTTGAACCTTCTAAAGCAGGATCCTCCCTTAAGCCTTCGGCACACGATACGATTTTTCATGATAGATCGCATACGAGGCGTCTTACTACGTATTCTCATTGGCTTACGATTGGTGACATAATAATCCGAGCCAATCGGGACACGTATTAAGATGCCTCGTATGCAATAGCATGACAAATCGTATCGTGTGCCGAAGGCTTTAGACTGAAATCTAGTTTAGTTGTTAGAAATTAGGCCGGATCTACAATAGGTGTAGTAAGCCTTATGCCATAAGAAATTGACCAATTATAATCGAATATGAGAAGAATAATCGAATATAATTGGTTAATTCCTTATGGCATAAGGCTTACTACACTATTGTAGATCCGGGCTTAACATAAATTAATGATAAAAGCGTGGTTGAGTAGTAACTACTTAAAAAGTTAAAAGTTAATAATAAAGTTAAAAAATTAATAACTTTTAATTTAATTTAGTTAATTTAAATGATTCAATTTTTAACTTCAACTAGTTATTTTTGAAACATAAACTTTGACTTATTAATTTTTTTTAATAAAAAATTTTATCTGGGCAAAAGAAAAAATTATAAACAAAAAATATATTCCTGCATGAAAACAATATTTTTTTGTTATTTCATATAATTTATATAACTTAATTTACAAATATTAAATATTAAATATATTTGATGATTGATATTGTAATTATATTGGTAATCTGGCTCAAATAAATTATATGGCTTTTTAATTTAATATAGATAAAACTTCTCAAAATTAACTTTTATTTCAACTTGAATTAAATTAATTTTAACATGAGTTTAACTGAGTTAGTTTTTTATTTATGTAACTTTTAATTTAACTAAATTAATTGTCTAATCCATTAACTTTAATTTAATTTATTTAAACAAATTTATTTAAACGTATTAACTTACCCAACCCTGGATAAAAAACAAAAGGGTTTTTTTTGCAAATATTTATAATCTTTAAGGGAACAATAAAACATACTGACTGTTGATATATATTATTAAAATATAACGATAAAAATCTCGACTTTTTGTGTAAGTACTTTAAATTAATTCTAATTTCTTCAACGTTTTTTTGGCATCTTAATTCCTCTAACTAGGATATTTCATGTCCAGTGGGTTTTTTTACCATTGTTAATAGTTTCAATAAAATTCACAAAAATTTTTATAACATCTTTATATCTTTGACTAAAAATTAATGTAAATATAATTTGAAAATTATTTGTTTAAATACTTTTTTATAACCATTATTTGTTGACAAACGCACATTATCACTTGGTTTTTAAAAAAAATCATAACTCACAAACCAATGGATGAAATTTAAAGTTTGACAGCGCAAATTAAAGCTAAAAGTAGAGTAAATAAGGAAAAAAATATGAGATAGAGATTACTTGACTAGAAATACTTAATTTTGCGGCATAAGTTTAGTCATTTTTAGATAATACAGTAAGAATTTCAGGTTGCCAGAAAGAAATTTTTTAATAACAAAGAACGAATTTGTATTCTGATAATTATTTTTAAGAAAAAAACTCAAAAAGGCTCTTCGAAACTTATTCTTAATACTAATAGATAATTTATATAAAAATTTCATTGTAATTCTAAACTCTGTTTTAATAAATAAGTAAATAAATAAATAAGTAAATGTTTATTTACAGAACAATTAATCTCTGCAATGTATGAAATTTTACATAAATCATATTGAAAAATTTAAAATTTTTGTCATTGTCTCTTAATTCTTGACTGTCTATGGGTCTAAATCATAGTAATATTTGTTGTTTTTAACTTCAAAAGTGGTAGGCCAGAGTTATATTAAAATTAAAATATTTAATAAACAATTTTGTATAAAATGACTATGACATCATGTTATAATCTTGACTGGTTTTATGAACTTTTTCAGATTTTTTCTTCTTTAAAATAATTTTTTTTTTTCTTTCGGTTTTACAATAAGGAAAATGGCGCACTGTTTATTAATTAGTCCAACCCTAACCCAACCCTGCCTATTGGCGAGAAAAGAAATTTTTTTTAATATTAAGTTTAATATTAAATTATTTAGCCAAAGAAATTACTAGTGGCTAGATAATTTAATATTAAAGTATTAATTTAAAGTATTAATTAAAATGCGCGCGCGCGCGCACGCACACACACATACACACACAAAACTTGGGAAAATAATAACAAATTTTTACTTTTTTTAATTAAAAAAAACATGTTTGGTTTTTATTCGATACAAAAGGGTCACACTTAATAAAAAAGCTGTCAAGATATATCTTATTTATTTTCAATTTTAATTCAATTTTGAAGACTTGCAAGAGAAATTATTTTATTAGTATATCAAAATATCTGATAATTTTATACCTTTTATTCTATAGTATATTTTCTTATTACGAGCAATAGAACGCTGCTGGGTCTATCTAATCGCAATGCCGCGAACTATGTTATGTAATAGATGTTTTGTAAGACCAGAAAATATTCATCAAATCCTTATAATTATTATATCTAAATGTTCTGATTACATATCAAAATATTTAATTGTAATAATCAGAATTTTTTTTCACCTAAATTTACTTAACCAAACATATCTTGTTAATTAAAAAATGATTAATTTTTTCCTAATAATTTGTTATTACCTAATCTAACCTTATCGATATGTTGTTTTTTGTGTTGCAGGCCTCCATGGATCTACCACCAGATAAAGCGAAACTTTTAAAACAATATGACAACGAAAAAAAATGGGATATCATATGCGACCAAGTTAGTATATATATTATTTAAAATAATGTCAAAAACAATTTACACTGGGAAAAAATATGCGATTATAATTGTGAAATAATTATAGTTAGGAATATTTTTGTAATAATTACTATAATATTAATAATAATAACCATATGCTTATAATGTGATTGTTTCATAATACAACTTACTATATTAAAATCTCAATTTTGGTTATGACAACTATATCATAAGTTGTATAAATTAATATTATCTTAGTAAGCAAGGAACATTAAATTAAAATTTTAAAACATTGATTTTATGCGAATGTTATGAATATTATGAGATTTATACATCTTATTATGTTCTATATAATCTTACAGACTCAATGTTATTCCGTTAGGCTTGTCTAAGAAACAGAATCGTGCACATATAATTCTCGCTTTTGATGAATTTGTTTTTAGCAGATTTTATATAGAAAAGGATATGAATGTATGAAATATGGGTTTCATTTTGTTAATTAAGCAGATCATATTTTTATCGGTATTTGTATGGTGCGATGTTTAGTTTCCAAGAAATAAGGGAGTTCCAATTTAGAAAACTTTTAAAATTGGTGCCTTTTCTCTATGTATTTATATGAAGTATAAAATATCTTATAAATTTTTTTTTGTCTCATGTTTTTTGTTCCTTTAATAAATGCATATCAGATTTAAATTAGTTAAAGAACTGTTGAAAATGTATATCCATTAAAGAAAATATGTTGAATTAATAATGAAATATGAAATATTAGATTTGATATTTATTAAATATTATATATTTTTATTATTAACATTTTTCAAAATATTATATTGAACATCAATTTTGTTGTTAAGGCAAATTCTATTTGACGGTATGTATTTTTTCCCGACATTGAACTATTTTCTGTAATCATCATTGCAACCGTCAGTATTACATAACAAAATAAATGATGGGATACAATTCAAAATGAAAGATAGAAATACATTTTTAAGGGATAATTACGAATCATGATTCATTCCCTAAACCAGCAGCTTGTAAAGCATATGCGTAACACTAAACGGATGCAAGCCTACGTTATCATATGATGCGGACCGCAAAAAAGGCGCAGCATCTCTTTTTGCAACGGGATTCATGTATTCACGTGGTGTATTCTTCAAATATTATTAGTATTAGGTATTTGAATAAGTTTCCGCCGTTTTTGGTTAAAATGAATAAATCTTGCTGTTTTTAAACGTTTACTCACAGTTAATTTATCGACATTGAAAGATTTTGATAATTCCTTAACCATTTGATATGGATCTTTATTTAATAATATATCCAACTTTTTATTTCCGAACTTTTTTTGTGCATCGGAGCGTTTTTTGTCTTTCACGTCATAATCGCCTTCTTAAAACTGTTGAAACTATTCTCTACTTCTTTCGGACGGAGCATTGTCACTATAAGTTTTCAGCAGACAATAACTCTCAATTGCACTTTTCTTTAAAATGAAATAATGGAGTAAGACCTCTCGCAAATGCTGTTTTATCGGAACAAAGTTCGACATTTTCAATGCAATAAATAATTTCTTGTTGACACTGCACTCAAATGACATATATTGAATCTATATTGAAAGTTTGCTTACAATACTTGTATATAGATGCGTTACCATCTTGAAATATATACTCACAGTACTGGTAATGACGCCTATTAGTAAGCGGCGAAAACTTATTCAAGTACCTAATATTATAATCATTTTCAAGTACCTAATATTATAATTATTTTTGTGCAGACATTTTTGTACAAATCGTTTAAAATAATATTTACATAACATTTATTTAATGTTTACGTAATATTTATTTTATATTATAAAAACATTTAAAATAATATTTAAAAAATATTTATTTAATATTAATTTAATATTTATGTTACAATAATTATTTAAAATAATGACTTATATTTATTTGAGGACAAATATTTATTTAATATTTAATTAATGTTTAATATTAATTTAATATTTTAATAAATTGTTTAAAATAATATTTACGTAACATTTATTTAATGTTTATATAATAATTGTTTTTTATTTAAAGTCGTTTAAAATAATGTTTTAAAAAATTTTTGAATCCTGGTTGCAAATTTCATTAATTGATACGGAGCGTAAATCAAATGTAAAGGGAAAGTGAATCTAATGTAATGGGAGAGTGACAAAATCGTAAATAAAATCTCTAAGAAAGCGTAGATTGAAATATCGGATTATAAAGAAAGTGGAAATTAAGACAATATTGTACTTATAAAAACAAATATGGCGTATTACTAAAGAATTATAAGAAATGACATTTATGTTTTATTTTTTTACGAACAGAGCAAAACATCTTTTTGTAAGTTATTCCACATACATATATATTTTATTTCGCTTATGTACAAATCAGTAAAAAACTGCAAAGCTTTATATTTATTTATAAAAATATAAGTTAACTATACATATTTCATCCCTCTGACAACATCTATTGAAATAATCTATAACAAATATGTATGCATAAACACGAAGTATCCATGGATCATCATGTTAAAACAGATATTTATTAAATGTTAAAATTTTTTTACTTTGCTATTTTTTTTTTAATCTTCTTTAGAGGAAAATAAATATTTTTTTAAATTACTTTGCTTTTTATTTATTATTATTTGAATATCAATTTTCTATTTTGTAAATGAAAAACGTGAATAATAATTTATTAACTTTATTAATTATAATAAATTTGTCTATTTATATTCTATACATTTATCGGTTATTACCGCTCTCCTAGTAAACAGAAATTAAAAAGTTTAACTGTTATTTAATTAAAATCTTTGCGACTATTGTTGAAACTGAAATTGTTTATAACAACTTTATTTTTTCAAAGTTCGAGAAAATAGAAGAAAAAGTCGAATTTTTTTTAAACGTCATTTATTTATTGGACTAAATCAAAAATTTTTATTAGATAAAATTAGAATTATTTGAAATCGATAAGTTTATTATGATACAATGTTTATATTTACAGGAAAGAGTACAAGCTAAAGATCCACCGTCCCATTATCTGGCGAAGTTGCGTACTTATTTGGACCCTACAGCATCACGAAGCCACCGAGTATGTTATTTTGAAATTAAAAAAATATTTTTTATGTATTTTTAAAACACATTAAAAAGTTTTTTAAATTTTTATTTTATATGTTAATATAATATATAGTAATTATTTACATTAGCGATTCCTTACCGATTTGGATCATCTTCAAATATGTTGTCAGTGTTGTGAAAGTTTTAGGCCGCACTTGGCAGTTATTAAAAAATTATTAACACAAGTTTTTATGATAATAATAGTAAACATTGACAGTCTACATCTACATGATCGAGAATTACACTTAACCGACACTTCTTCGCTGTGGTCACACACACACACACACACACACACACACACACACACGCGCGCGCGCGCGCGCGCGCGCGATGTGTAAGGGGGCCTTTGCTCCTTCCCGCACCCACCGTGCGTGCATCTGTGCGTGCGTGCGGCCACAGCGAAGAAGTGTCGTATCGTATTTATTAAAATTTTTTGTTATTAGCTTTTTGTGTATAACTCAAAAACTAAGGTCGAGCAGCGGCAATTTTCATTTTACAAGAAAAACTACAAGCTAAAGATTTATTCATTTATTTAATATAATTCAATATTTCAAAGACATGCTTATTATAGAAAGGTGCTTATTTGACAATCACACGTTACATGTTATTAATAGAATTACATAAGTTAATATTTTTTAATGTTTAATTATATTAAATTATATTAAAGTTAATGATTTATAAAATTAAAAGTTACATGAACACAAAATTAACTTAGAAGTTGTGTTAAGATTAAATTAATATAAACTAGAAGTTACATTTAAAAATATTATTTATTTTAAGAAATATTATTTACACATATTGTTGTCGAATATTGCAATTTTTAATTGGATTAACTTGAAAACAATTATAAAATTATTAATATTATTAATATTAATATTATTACTAATATATTATTAAAATTATTAATATTATGAAATAATATATTATCATTTAAACGTTTATAATATTAAATAATATTTAATTACGTAGAATAACAAAAAAAATTGTTTTTTACATGTGAATATTCCTTTTCACATTTATAGATAAACTTTTAATTTAGGAAAATGTGTTATTAAGTAATAATTCGTGTATTTAAAAAATAACTAAAAATAAACTTGAAGCTGTGAAAAATGACTCATGTAAATTAAGTTAATAGTTATTAACTTTTTAATTAGTTTCTAAATTTAATTAGTTTCTCAACTCTAATTTAATATTAATGATGATACTTATGAAATTGAGCACATATTCTGTTATTATTTGTTGTTATTTGTACATTAAACAATTACATTAAGTATTAAATATGTGATTAAAATATTGATGCAATTTTAAACATTTATTGTTTATTTACAAACTGCACTTTTAAAACTATTTTTTTGAAATTATTATACATTACGTATATATTCATATGGAGTTTGCTATCAAACGGATACTAATGATTACACAGTCGTATCGTTTCCTTATATTCTTTCAGAAAAGAAAAATAGTCGGTGAATCTACGTCGACCCAAGTATTACGTGATTTGGAAATATCCTTACGCACAAATCATATTGAGTAAGTAAATCTAATTATTTAAGTGTAATAATTAAAGGGTTTCCACGAAAACCGAGCAAATTAATGTTTTGCTTTAGCTGAATTTTTTCGCAATAATTTTTTTAGTTTTTTTCAGTGTTTTAAAGAAGGGGGTATTTTTTTAGTATTACAATTATTAAATTGCTTGTCAGTTTAATTTGTATAACACATTTTGGTTACAAATGTGTTTCAAAACCGATGTGTATTGTACAATAATCCACTTTTTATTTATAAAATTTTACAAATCGCACTTTTAAAACAGCATCCTTTTATAATTCTGCATAAATATGTTAATTTTTCTCTAGCATATAACAGGCATAAAAGCAAAAAAAGTTTTAGTCTTTGATTATCTAATATTTTTAGAACCTATTTAAAAAGAAAACAAAAAACCTAAATTGTTTGATTTGTACGATTTTTATATCCTTAGTCTATATGAACTGTCGCATATTCTTATCTACCTATTTCTTATAGAGGAGAGAAGGCGGTTATGTGATTAGATGTGGGATTATGGAGTTTACGATATCTCGTATACTTTACGTTGAATTCTGGGAATAATTCTGCTTAAATTGTTTTTTTATATAAGGTTTAGACATTATAACATGATTACTGGTTATTAGTGTTTATTGTGTTGTCATAAAAGCTGTATTTTAGTATTGCTGATAGCCAAAATTTTTATAGTTGTATTCTTTACGTTATTTTGAGAAATATGTCGAGTATCAGTTTTTTATATTTTAGTGTAACTTGAAGGGTTTGAATATAGCTTTCAAAAGAATTTAATGATTGATATAATATGTTTCTGCATTGACTTGTGAAGTTATATTATCTGCGTTCAGGATTATGGATTACTTGCGAATATCGCGAGTCTGAGTTCTATAATCCCCTCGCTCTCTAATTCGATTATATATAATTCGATTTTTCCAATACTTGTCAGTTTATACTTAAAGCTTAATATTGATATTAACTAATATTAATATTGTCAATACTTTTATAATACTTTTATAATGCACAGTCATTTGTGCATTATAAATATAAAAAAGATTTATTTTTTATATTTTTGTATAATTATGTTTGTTATGTATATTCAAATAACTTCTGCTTATAACATGATTGGTAGAACTCTATAGTTAACGAATTTGTACCACCAAGAATTATGGCCCGTTTGTACTAACATGGATTAACTTCTCGGTTTAACTTACTTGTTATCTTATTCTAGTTCCAAACATTAGAAAAAGATAAAGAATAAGTTAGACTAAGATTAAAGTTAATCTCCGTCGGTAGAAACGGGCCTGTGTCACATAAATACACAATCTGTCCAATAGGAAAAGTGATTGATTTTATTTATGCGTAACCACTAGCATGTCATGTGTGAATGAATAAATGAGTTAAGTAGCAACGCATTTCGAGTATCTTCCGTAAAATTTTCTATGCCGCTGGCATCGCTAATTCATTTGTAACAACTTAAAAATTATAGTACCTTCTGAATTTTGGTCGAGAAAGGAACAATGGAGCATAATCGCATAGTCAACTATTACTTTGAGTGTTTTTATATATGTAATAGTTTTATATTGCTAATCCCCCTGTAGGTGGGAGAACAAAAACATCACGGTGCAGACGATATTATTTTCTCTGTTAGTATACTTTATTCGCGATGCGCGTGCGCGACTAAATATGTTCTCACAATTTCTGCTTTTTTTTGGAGAGAGCATATGCATTACGAACGAAGTACGTTGACAGACAGAGAAAACGATATCGTCTGCATCGTGATGTTTTCGCTCTCCCTACAGAGATTGACATTATAGAAGTATTACATATATGAATGTTTTGAATCGTTTATGGGCTAGGATTCTTCAAGTTCAATCTGAATATCGGGAACAACGAACATGGTTTTTGTTACACGACAATGCACCGGCGCACAAAAGCAAGATTGTACGTGCACTAAGTAGCACCATAATGTTTTCACTCTTTTTTTAGCCCAACTAGTAATATAGTCTTATTATATGCTATTAGACAGACTGTGTATTTATGAAGTTTTTTAATTAAAAGAAAATGATGGTTTATAACTTCTTTCTCTCTTCTACCTATTGCACTGGGAAACAAAAAAAGCCAATGACAATTTTAATAGATTTTTTCTCGTAGAATCTGAATCTGGAAACATAGTGAATTAGTTCTAGTTTTAAGTAAAACGGGGTTAATGCAAAAAATGTGTTTTAGGTAATTTTTTAATATTTGTAGAAAAACAAAGGGAAAGTTTAGAACTTTCTAATTGCGATGAACAATTAGACTTAGTTTTTTGCTTAGATTCATGATTCTTTTTCACTGTTTAAAAATTTAAATTGCCTCAAAATAACTTTTGAAACATTATTTTTAGGAGTTTGTAGAACGTTAAAAAGTTTGTTTGAGCTAAAATGTTTCATAATATACGAGTAATAACCATTTAAAGAGGTTGGGGTGTATTACATTTTTTGTGTAGAATATCGAGTTATTTAATAGTGTGTAGAATTAGGGTTAAAAATAATCTGAAAATGATAAAATGTTGTTAACCAGTGTTATATATTCATAGAAAAATCATACATTTATACAATGTACAGTTTAAACATTAGATATTTGTTGTTTTGATATATTGTTACTTTTTTTAGATTTTTTTTTTTTTTTTTTTGTAGAATACTCTTTTGTCGCACAGATAGTCCGTTCTATTAATCATTATTCACACAATTAATAGGATTCAGATGCAAGTTTATTTGTGTTTGCAATATTGAAAATTTTTTTTTAATCCTATATTCTAAGCTGAACGATATTGCAGATGGGTGAGAGAATTCTTAAACGAAGAAAATCAAGGTCTGGATGCACTGATAGACTATCTCAGCTTCAGGCTATTGATGATGCGGCACGAGCAACGACTCTTGGAATCTCACACGAATTCCGAGGAGAAATTGCAAACTGGTAGAGATTGCTTAGAAAACCAAAAAAGGAAAAAAAAGCTAATCTACTTTGGCCCTTAGATAATTATAATAAATGAAATATGCATTAACCTTTTGAGTGTACATAAATGGCTGTAGTTACATAAATTTATTATAATTTTTAATAAATATTAAATATTATCAAGATATTTTAATTTTATAAAAACTTTAATAAATATTATCAAGATAAAAAAATGCATTCTAAGAGGTTTTTGAGTCAAGAATTTCGAATTTCTAGTCAGAATTTTATAATTTGCTAATCCAAAATGGCGTCTTCAAAGATCATAAAATTTTCAAATATTTATAAACGTTTACGATTTTTTATTTCAATAACTGTATTAAAAAGATGCAAATATATATAGATTTAAAAAGAACTATTCAAATTTCGTTTTTGAAAATGGTGGACTTATATTTAGAACAAATAAAACAAAATAAATATAATACAAAAATTTTGATCTATAAAAGTATAAGAATTAGTAAAACTTGAAAAAAAATAAAATATATAAAAATAAAAAATATTAAAAATATATAGATGTAAAAAAATGAAATACTTTCAATAAAATGGCTTTCTTCACGTGGTGTATTTCAAAATTGTAAAATTTTTTATTAATTATGAAAGTAAAAAAAATATTAATTTTTGAAAAAAATTACTTAACTAGTAGCTAATAGGTTTCGAATATTTTGTCTGAATAAAATAAAACAAAAATTTAATATTATAACATTTTGAACATATTCTAAATATTCTGAGACTTTAAAATTTACATTTGATAGGAAAGGTGTATTTAAAAATTCAACAAAGTTTAAATTTTACAAAATTTTACATTACACTTAAAATGTTATCAAAAACTTGTAATTTTAGTATTATATTTGTAATCAGTAATTTTGAGAATTATGATACAAATTTTTTAGAAATAAATATATTTAGAATTTTGTAAATTTTTCCGTAAATTGAAAAAACCTGACAATTATTATAATAAATTATTATAATGTTGATAGTATAATAAAATTATTATATTATTAAACAAAGATGTAAATAAAACTAATATAATGTATTTGTTTTATATTTTATTAAATTATTCGTCATATTAGGATTTTTAAAGAAATTTTTTGTGTTAATGCTTTTTGGACATTTTAGAGCTGAGAATTTCTTTATGTTTCTGATTTTTAATACAAAAAATTGGAAAATTTTCTTTATTTGTCATTATTTTGAATTTCTGACATCAAATTCGTATTTAGTACAATTTCGAAAACTTACATATAAATTATGATAAAACTCGATTATAGAAAAGCTTTAAATTTTTTAGTCTACTTTACATTTTAAAGCTTTACACTGTAAAGGTTAATCTATTAGTATTAATAACTAATAATATAAAAGATTCTAATTACAATAAACCATAAAAAAATGTTATTTTATTGTTAAAATCATGGGCCTAGGATTTTTTTCCAATGTTTTATCAATTATGAAAAAACACATACAACAGCAATTTTTTGTATTAATGCATTGCTTTTTTGGATGTTTTAGAGTTAAAATATCTTTTTGTTCCTTTTATCATAAAAAATATTAGATTTTGTTATATCTTAAATCATAACTTTAATATTTTATTGAAGAAAGTAGAGATAAGGTACAGTTATTAAAAACAAAATGTGTAGATTTTTAATATTGTTATTTTTAATATCATTATTATTTCATGTAAAAAATTTGAAAATTTTATGTATCAAATATTATTAAAATTTTAACCAACGAAAATTCCAATAATTATTTACATATTTATAATAAAGAAAAAATAATATTTTATTTAATACGAAAAACTTTACTCATAGTCAAAAGTAAAATTATATTTTTTTTAATTAAAAATGAAAAATAAATTTTGGAATGGGGGATGAATTTCCAAATCTCACTCCTGGTTACACTCATAGTTAAGAAGTATTTTTAAAATTATAATAATTAAAAAACATTAATAAATTTTTTTATAATTTTAATAAAATTTATTCCAATTTTATTAAAATTATAGTAAAATATTTTTTTCTGTTATCTCATGATTATTATGATTTAAGGATAAATTCTAAGAGAAAGTTTTCTTTGTGTAAGAATAGATAATTTATATTGACACATCAAATTTTATATTTATTTATATATTAGAAAATTAAATACTTGGTTTTTAGTCACATCAGTATTTGTACAAAATATTTTTGAGAGAGATTAAAAGAAAATGTTTTTTTTTTTTTTTAAATAAAAAATATATACAAGTAGTTTAAGATATACAAATTATTAGAATAAATATTATGTTTGATTTATTAATTAATTTATATTTAAGTTAATTTAAATTAATTAATTTACATTTAACTATATATACATTTAACTAATTTACATTTAACAATAGTCAACAGTATATTAATGCAATAGGTATTGGTGACACTTTATCATTAAACAATGGATGTTTGAGGCCGCCTCTTCATGAACTTAAAGACAGTCCTGGAGTCAAAAGGAGATCTCGACATGTAGCACGCTTAAATATGGGTGAAGCAAAGGATGATATTCATGTTTGTATACTGTGCATGCGTGCTATTATGAATAATAAGGTATATATACTGTAATACACTCAATTATTGAAAATTTAATTTTATATTTGAAAATTGAGATTGTGTGACTCTCTTGGTTACTTTTAGTTATTATTTTAATATATTCATATCATTGTAATTAGAAAAAATTTAATAATTTAATAATTATCTTTATGGTTGACAAATTCAATAAGTTGTAACCATAAATTCATATAATTTTTGCACAACAAAATTCTATATTTTTATTAAAAATTAAATTAATGAAGATATTACGTGGTAAACAGTTTGCTTCAAATAATTACTGAACGTAAACAAAGCGTTACTTTGGCTGAAATTTTGTCTGAAGGAGGTTGAAGAATAAAACTTCAGACGTCACATTTATAAATAAATGATAGCATTATTTTATAAAAATTTATCACATATCGAACGATGCATGTACTTTAAATATTTCAACATGAATGATTATTTTAATATTTATTTTTAAAAGTAATTACAAAACATTATTGATAAAATAGTATTTTAGTTTAGACTGTTCATGCTTCTTAAAGATTAAAATCTTTCACAAAATACAGATTTTTTATATATTTTTTTTATTTAAGAGATATGATTGATCTATGACAAAATTTGTATGTTGAGAGATGCCAAAGTTAAGTAAATTAATATTCTAAAATGTTATAAGTTTTTAAAGTAAAATTATTCAAAATAATCATAATATGAATTATTAAATAAATTTAATAGTTTTTTGTAAATTAAATTTATATAAAATAATAAAGAATATTGTTTTTTATGTGGAAATATATTTTTTAGAGACATAATTTTTTTAATATATAATTTTTTATAGATAAATGTTTAATTTAAGAAAAAGTTAATAAGTTAATATGTATGTGTTTTAAAGATAACTATGTATATAGTTTATTCTCTGTGCTCTCCTTGGAGTTGACGGGGTGTTTTCAAGGGTGCATCAAATTTTTTACATTTCCAAGAAAACTCCAGTTTACAACAATATAATACAGTATATACAATATACAAAACAACAATATAATACAGTATATACATTATACAAAACAACAATATAATACACTAATACAGTATATACAATATACAATATACAATATAATTTCCCTTTTTCTATCGATTTTTCCTCCTATTTTTTTCTATCCACTCGCGTCTCTGCCGTCACCCTACCTATTCACCTCACTCGCATGCTCTCCTCTTTATGCCTTCTCTATACCCCGCACTCACTCTAGTTTTTTCAGCCGACGTTTCTCTTTTCAATTTTTCCTTAACAAATTTTTTTCCGGAAAAAAACTCTTACCCACATACACTCCTCGCTTCCACTATTTCCTCTGCCCTTCAGCTACTCCCTTCTCATCACTTTACTTCCTTATTCCTCCCACAACTCTATACTCTCTTACTACTCGACCTCTCTCTTACCAGTTTTTCCAAATTTGTCGGCCTCCCTCTTTTCATAACCTCTCCCTTCCCCTTCACCCCTCTGTTCTTTACCTTCTCCATGTCTCTCTATCCTACTAACTGTCACTCTTCCATCCTGACTAACACACCCGCCTGCTTCTCCGTCCATCCATTCACGGCGCTGCCTTTGCCCTACCTATCTACCTCGCTCGCATCATATATGTAATAAGACTATATTGCTAATGTCGGACTTATCCCATAGGAGGAGTGGGTGAAATCAAAGAGAGATAGACGTAGTGAAAATCATATACCTGCGTCTTTGTGCGCAAGCGTGGCACATGGTTAGTAGGGACGCGCGGTAGCGGGAGCGACTTTTGCGCGTGCGCAAAACTGTCAAGGTACATCAAGTCGCACCGTAATGTTTTCACCCTCTTCTGAGCCCGGTTAGCAATATATGAGTATTACATATATGGCTCATATACTCTCCTCTCTATGCCTTCTCTATACCCCACGCTCACTCTAACTTTTCTAACCGATATTTCCCTTTTCTTTTAATTTTTACCCTAACAACTTTTCTTCCGAAAAAAATCTTCTTTCACCCACACCTACTCCTCGCTCTAATTTTCTCTTCTGCTCTTCTGCAATTTCCTCCTCACTTAACTACCTTATTTTTTTGACATACCAGCACACTTCTCACACTCCCATTCACTCAGTCACCGGACACGGAAGTATTTTAAAGATAACTAATTAATGTTAAAAATCAATTTAGTTTAAAATATGTATTACGTAATTAATTAAAAGTTAATAACTTTATCTTTTACTTGTTACACAATTCTAATTGATACAATGTATATTCACGTACAACGTACATAATTACATACATATTTTTACATGAATATAATAAAATGTATTTGTTTGTATCAATTTTTTGTAGTACGGATTTAACATGGTTATTCAACACAGAGAAGCCATCAACTGCATTGCACTGAGTTTAATCCATAAAAGTCTGAGGTGAGTCACAGTATTGTCTATTATTTCTTAGAAAGTCTATGATATTATAAAGATGTTAAAAAATATGCGTAATACACATTGCAACAATTTACTAATTTATTTTATATTTAAATTGTTTGCGCTGTTCGGGAAAGGCGAACCGTTACCACTTTTATTATATTTATTGATAATTATAATTTCTAATATATTTACTTTAAATCAGTGACCGAATAATGAATAATTACATTAATGAATAGGTACATTTTTAAATCT
Organism: Monomorium pharaonis; assembly: GCF_013373865.1. Classification (NCBI taxonomy): domain Eukaryota; kingdom Metazoa; phylum Arthropoda; class Insecta; order Hymenoptera; family Formicidae; genus Monomorium; species Monomorium pharaonis. The sequence goes on from NC_050473.1 coordinate 4,270,162, forward strand.
TTTTTATTTATAAATTTTTTTCTTGTACTTCCCTCGACTCAAAATTGTTATTTATGTTACTCTCTGCATCGGCACCGACGGGATAGGTACGGGAGGAGGGTTTCCCCTTGCACCTCCCCGTGTGCGTGCGTGCGTCGATTGTTTATGTATGTCGGACGCCGCGTTAGTTCGTTTATGATCTTAATATTTTGTAATTGAAAGGAAAGCTTCTTTTGTCAAAGATTACCCTAAAGGTTTGTAAATTTTATTGTAAATTGTATACCATTTATATTTTGAGCTAAAATTTCGCGAATGTAGCGAAAAATTACTAAAACGCATGCATATGTGGCCATATATGGTGGAAGTATTATAGACTTATTAGAATAGACTGCTCATGAAGGTAGTAGGGGTATCCGTCACTGAGAAAAAAGGATAACTGTCGTTATGCGCGCTACACATACTATGACAACACGCTCACGCTCTGACACCATTATTGGTCACTATGCTTCCCCATTATTTTGCATTAGAAAGAAATAGCAACCCAAGTTAACACAGTTATCCTTTTCTCAGTGACGGATACCCCTACTACCGTTTTTTCATCTCATAAGCAGTCTATTCTAGTAAGTCTATGGGAAGTATACAAGATGAGACATTATGCGTAATAGCGGCATGTGGGGCGGCACCGAAATTTTAACCAATCAGATTTTTTTTACCCATTTGGAAACGCGCATATTTCAAACGTAAATGACTAATTAGAAATAAAAACGTGTGTGTATATATATATATTATATATATAACATATATATTTGAAATAAAAAACGTGTATTCATAAATAAACATTTCGGTATGATAATTTGGCCGAAATAATAAACTATATAACACTAATGCTCAACTGTGTTCAGCGATATATACATATATATCAATTATATGTATATGGATCATGGTAGATTTGCAGAATGGGTAAAATCTGATTGGTTGACAGTCTTTCCACCACTTTTGGACGATTGCGCATCTTCCAGAATGTCTCACCTTATATACTTCTACCATATGGCCATAGAACATACTACTGTATTTTTTTAGTAAGTTTTATTGTACTTCTTCCGACAAAAAATTGTTGTTTACATTACTTTTTAACCATAAGAAGTCATTACAAAAAATTTCAGCCCATTTGGAGATGGAGCCGTGGTTCGGAATAATTACCGAATAAATTAACATTAAGGCTCTACAATAAGTCGTTAGTCGTTGGTCGTAAGAAATTTAACCAATCATGTTCGCTTTCTTCTCTACAGTCAACTATAATTGGCTAGATTTCTTACGACCAATGTACTTACGACTCATTGTAGACCCGGCTTGTAAAGGTTGTGACTCTAATTTTTTCTCCTTTATACTCTGGTTTTAGTAATATTAGAAAATAAAAAGAAAATAGAAACAAACAACAGCAATGTACAAAGAAACATCATGTTTATAGGAATCGATTTTCTAACTATATGATTAATAATGGATTAAGAAAATTGTATACTAAACATGGCCGAAACAAAATATGTCAATACGTTTGTATTGAAGATATTTATAGTATCAAATACACGACAAGCAAAAATAACCTGCACTGACTCTATCAGCATTTATCCTATCAATTTATATTACTATTAATATTAATAGCCATTTATATATATACGATTATTATTTAAATCTTTTAATTTACTAATCTCAGCTCATATAAACGGCGCCTAGGCTTATAACTGTGTTTCAAGACTGATGAATTTATCGGCGCGATTTATATGGGTTGAGATTATTAAATTAATATATTATAAAAATTATAATTAGCACCAAGATCCAGCTACAGACCGTATAGGACTTTTTATTGACATTTATTTTTTTATTGATAATTCTTTTTTAATTTTCTTATATTAATATTATAATATTATGTTATAAAGAAAATATTTTTAAACAATAAATTATTTTTATTACTAATTTTTATTTATTTATTATTTTAAAGATTATATAGAATTAAAAAAATTTTTGTGTTGGAAATATATATAGATGAAAAATCACGTGACTTTCCCTCCATAAAACTGATAAAAAGAATTTATCTTTATTTAAAAATTATCTCTTTATACTTTATTATCTTTTCATCGAATTATTTTGAACAATTGCTTTCTACCGTCAGTACAATAAATGTACCGCTTTTTTAGAACAAAAGCTCTAGTGTTGGAGCTTCTCGCCGCGATCTGCCTGGTGAAGGGCGGCCACGAGATTATTTTGTCAGCGTTCGATAACTTTAAAGAAGTGTGTTCTGAGAGGAGAAGATTTACGACACTTATGGCGTATTTCACCCAGTACGACAGCTTCCATATAGAGTTTATGGTTGCCTGTATGCAATTTGTCAATATCATTGTACACTCAGTTGAAGATATGAACTTCAGAGTACATCTGCAATATGAGTTCACGAAACTTGGATTAGACGAGTATCTTGAGAAGCTCAGACATACGGAGAGCGAAGATTTGCAGGTTAGTTGAAATTCAATCAGAAATACGTATTATAAAATAAATATTATGTTATGTATGCAATATCAAGTAACTAATATTAAAGTTTATGCTCTTGATGTTTGTATTTGTTGTAATATTTTATATAAAAAAATTTTGTTAAATAATACATTGATTGTAATAAATATATTTTTATATATTTATATATTTATAAGTTTTATAAATATATTTTTCAATTACATTTGTTCTTTTTGATTATTATTTTATGAGAAGTAAGGAAAATAATGTGATAGAAATTTATTATAATTAATTCGAATTATTTGTTCAATCATATAATTGGGAAATCAAGATATTTGTTGTTATTACAAAATACAAAAAGAATAAGATCATATAAGTAAAGACAAATATAAAAAATTAAACAAATTAAAATTAAAAACAAAAGATGTAAGAATACAAAATTAAAAAATATAAAAACTGAAAAACAATGCAAAACAATTTAGAAAAAGTAAATTTATTACTAAATCATATTTGTAATAATATATTGTGTAATGGGCAGAAAGTTGAGTTGTACCTATTTTTGTTACAAGAAAATGCACAGAAACTAAGCAAGACCGGATTCAGGGGGAATCTCCAACAAATAAAACAAAATTGTAAATAGTTTTATAATAAATAAAAAAAGTATATTTAGTAATATTTATTTTTGTTGTGTACGTTTAAATATTTTTTATTTTTGTGATAAAAGATTTTCTGGATGGCTAACCCGACTCCCAAAGATTTTTAGGTCATATCTCGTTTAAAATAAAATGTATTGCAATAAAGTTGGATAGCTTATTGTCCGGCGCAACTTTTTACGAAATAATTGGCTGTATAGTATCTATTAGTTCTACAATAAACTAATTTAGATATAATAAACTAATTTCTTCAAAACTTTGGGTAAATCTGATCGCCGGAATAAATTCGACCTCTGGTCGAGATAAACCCGACTTTCCCATTACTTTTGTCGAATCAGGTTTATTTATAGTACGAAATTTAATCTTTACTCGAACTTTTAATTTCTAGCGCAATTAACAAAATAGAAGAGATTAACAAAAACATTAAGAAATTAAACACATTTATCTAACAAATACAAAAAATAAACATGATGCAAAACAATAATTTTTTTAAGGATATAATTGTTGAAATACAAAACAAAAAATTATTTTTTATCTGTATTTTCATTTTTTTCGTAGTAATCAACAATAGCATTGACACAAAAAAGATTGAGTAGAAGAAACCAAACCTCTGAGTTGAACAAATTTAATTACGTCAACTACAATCGAATCGAATTAAATAAATATTTAGTCAGTTCAACAATTTGATGTACGAGTTTCAATTAATTTAGTTAAAAAAATTTAGTTAAAAGTAAAAGCTTAAAACAACTAAAATGTAGTTATATAGACGTTATAGATATTCGTTATAGACTTTCAATTACGATAAAGATTGATCTAACTGCGTTGAATTGATCGATTACTATTCCAGAGTTAAAATTACTTGTAGTATGAGTAATTTTGATTAATCGATCAATTCAACGCAATCTTTGTCTAATATAAGTGTACTTTTAATTTATTTGTGGCAATAAGATGTTATAAGGACATAAAAATTATGTTGTAAGAATCAAAACAGCTAGTTATTAGCTATATACAATTATGGAATTATTATTATATATTAATAATTAATAATTTGTTTAACTCAATTTTAGTTGCTAATACTGATCTTTTTTTATAGTGTGCAGTCGTGCTTCGCATAATATGAGAATCAACTACAAAAAATCTTTAAACAATGAAAAAAATATTTCCTGTATGTCGAAAAATGCAAAAAAAAACGCAAAATAAGGGGATCGATTTTACCCTAATTTTTGGAGGTCGCATTTACCCCGATTCATGTTTCTTACTTTAAATATCTATCTTTACTCTTAATAACGAAGATGCAATAAATTTCCTTCTTTAAGAAATCTTATTGTATACCATTAATAAAAAACATCTTTGAACTCCGGGTCTACATTAATAACTTTAACTGAATTTCTCTAAAGGGAAAAAATTAAATCAGAGACCTCAAAAATAATATATTGGCTATAGCTCAAACATTTTAAAATCAAACTCATTAATTCAATCACCAAATCACTGTTAACTAACAATGCCTCTAATGGCGTTTTCATTTTTTCCATATATGATTACCTTTTTGAGATAATAAGAGAAGTCGGATTTATCAAGAGTTCGGGTCATATAGTCCCGGTTTCCCGTATATAAAATATTTGATTTTATTTAGTCAGTATAAAAAATTATTAAGTTTTATATTTTATTCACATATTTTATTCAACGCATAAAATACTTATTTTAAAATATATTTAGTACTTATTTTAAAATATATTTATGAAAAACAAAATATTTTAAGTTTAAAATCCGGTTTAAAAAAAATATATTTTTTGTTTATGTCTATTTAAAATTGGTTTAAAACATGTTTTTTGGTTATGTAAAAAATGATACGCTTAAATAAATAAGCTTATTTTAAAATTGCATCTAAAAATAGTTTTATTTTATCTAAAATTTTAAACAAAAATATCTGGAAGATCCTGGAATTTTTAATGAATTTTTTTCACAATTTGAGTATAAATCCCGAAATTGGCGACTTTCCGAATGAAAAAAAGGACAAAAAAGAGGACTTTCCATGCACATGTAACAAAATAGTACATTGTGTAACAAGGGCAGAAAGCCGTCTTTTTTTAATACGAATGCGTTTGGAAGGAACGAAAAGGACCACTTTCATGCCACTTTTTTGTACGTAAAGTTGCCGATTTCAACACTTTAATATTATTGTACAGTTTTTGTCTTCTAATAGATAGCGTAAATCGTGGCGAAAAACATTCTAACATGATTTTTTCAGCCTGTTTGATTATTTTAGCACTTGCATGCGCATTATCTCGCGATGTGCATATAGTAACTCTTGCAGAGTTGACCGACACTTTGTCGCAAAACTAACTTTGGCTAACCTGTCAATTAGTAAGAACCCAAGATTCTCAAGAGATTACACGACGACGTAGAGGTAAAAAATATTGTATGCAATGGGTATAACGGTTTTTTTCCACATTCGTGCACAAAAGGCCGATTTTACGTTATTACATAATGTATTATTACAACTAATCAGACAGAAATTACACTTAATTGAAAACTAATTGGAGTGAAAAAATAAAATAAATATCATGTATCAATACTTTAATAAATAACAGAATAAAAAATATATGTATAAAAAATGTATAAAAAATATTGTCCTTTTTGATTGACAAAATCATATTTAATAATTTTCTTGAATTTTAGTAATTTTATTTTTGTTTTTGTACAAATTTTCATATGTTATTTTGGTTTTAGGTTCAAATTTCAGCTTACTTGGATAACGTATTTGATGTAGCTGCCTTGATGGAGGACAGTGAAACAAAGACCGCGGCATTGGAGAAAGTTGCAGAATTAGAAGATGAACTTGGTCATGTAAGCAATTTAAATTTTTCGCTTTTTTTAGACTATTATATAAAACTAAGAAAGAAAAAATATAGGGCCAAAACATTTAATTCATAAGATCTATATAATGACTTTGGTAAACCTATACAAAAAGGAGTCCAGTTTCGATCTTGATCTTGACATATGTTATCAAGGCCACACTCCTGAGTAATGTTTAAAAGATTTTAGGAGCCGCTTGTGTTTCGTTAAAAAGTTTTATTAACAAAAAAAGTTTCATTAATACAATACATGATATCTCTGTTTTACTTAAAGTCGCAAACCCATATGGTGCGGAGAACGCGTGGGCGAGATGCAAGGAAAGGACTTCGCTCCTCTCTCTACATCCTCGCATCAATTTTTATAAAGCATGCATTTTTGCGTACTTTAAAATAAGAAAATCGATTAATTTATGCATGCCTTATAAAAATTAATGCTGGGATGTAGAGGGAGGGCGAAGCTTTCTCTTTGTACCCCGCCCACGCGTTCTCTGCACCACATAGGTTTGCGACTTTAAGTAAAGCAGAGATATCATGTATTGTACTTATGAAACTTTTTTTGTTAATAACTTTTTAACGAATCACGAGCGGCGGCTAAAATCTCTTGAACATTACTCAAGAAGGTGACCTTGATAACGTATGTCAAGGTTAAGGTCATCAAAGCTGGATCCCCTTTGCATAAATTTATCATGATTTATATGAAAAATACACCAAATTGGCTAAATATACTAAATTAGAACAACCGTTCAAAATTAAATAAGTATTATTTATATATATGTATATGTACACAGGATGTCTCATTTTAAATTATTTAGTCTAATATCTCGAAAATTAAACTCGGTAGATAAAAATGTTTCACACAAAAATTGTTTGACTTGAAAGGCGATATAAGATGATGCCATTAATTTGACCTGGGACCATTAATTTGACCAGTCCTCTGAAAATCATGTGTAGGTTACCTTTAATTTTTTTTAATGGAACCTTAGCAGAAAAATTTATACAAAATCTTACACAAATTTAAAAGTATTACAACAAAAAATTACGTGATAATTTACAAAACTCTACGTGAATTTTACAAAAATTAATCAGAAATTTACAAAAAATTGCTAGATTTGGAACACATTTGTAGTTTTATGTAATTTTCTAAGTGCCCAGTTTAATTACATAAAAATACAATTAATAACAATATATAATATTTTTACTATTTAAAGTATAGATAATTACTTATAATGTTTTACGCAGTTTTGATACATATAAAAAAATGCATTATATTACAAGAAAAGGTTAATATAAATAATAACACATTATAAATAATATCACTATATCATTATAAATAATAACACACATAATCATCAAATGTCCCCTTCTAAGTTCCGCTTTTGTGTATCGATGCCATGCCTTTTTTTAGAAAGGAAAGGATTTACAAAAAATAACTACAAATTACAATTCCCTCAAATAAAAAATTTGTTGCAAGTAGATTTTTTTTTAATATACAATTTTATTATAAATGGCACAAAAAATTAAAATTAAAAAATTTTTTAAACATTAAAAATTTAATTATTTAAAATATTTATATTTACAAATAATTGTAGAAATGTACTAAATTTTATTATAAATGGCACAAAAAATTAAAATTAAAAAATTTTTTAAACATTAAAAATTTAATTATTTAAAATATTTATATTTACAAATAATTGTAGAAATGTACTAAATTTTAGTAAAGTAAAATTTAGTACATTTCTACAATTATTTGTAAATATAAATATTTTAACTAATTAAATTTTTAATGTTTAAAAAATTTTTTAATTTTAATTTTTTGTGCCATTTATAATAAAATTGTATATTAAAAAAAAATCTACTTGCAACAAATTTTTTATTTGAGAGAATTGTAATTTGTAGTTATTTTTTGTAAATCCTTTCATCCTTTCCTTTCTAAAAAAAGGCATGGCATCGATACTCGCATCTCTCGAAGTATTGTTGTCGCTTTTCCGCGATGCCGATTAAACGTGTGTGAAGTTAGCATCTCAAAGTTTAGCATCTCATAAAAATACTGCAGAATTACTTGCATCCAGCATAGTTTTTACAGTTCTTGATAGGTTTCAACAATAGTTCCGTTGAATTATCTATTTTAATTAAATTTTTATAAATGAGATGCAAACTTCCAAATTCACATAATAGCATCTCACCGTATTTTGAATATACGACCACAGAGAAGACTAAATCTATAGAGTTCTATCGTTTAGAGACGTCCTATCAATAGTTCTGATGATTAAATTAATGAAAAAATAATTTTTTGTTACAAACATACGTATATATGCGTGTACGTCTGCGCACGTGGATTTGGTGTAACTGGCATCTCAGATAGACAAAATTAATTAATTAAAAAATTTAAAAGTATTTTTCAACAACTATCTAGATGGAAAACTTATATTTATAGGTCTAGACATGAGATGCTGGTTGAATATCGACAGTTCTATTTCTTTTAACGCAGTTCCCATATAGATACGGACGCGTACAATAATTTTCTAAAGAGTTTCGGTAATATAAATAATTAAAACAGTT